>NC_072405.2:124519375-124825156 GCF_028858775.2 Pan troglodytes
ATGAATATCAGAGACTGAGAAATGATAAATCTGTCAAAGATCATGCTGCAAATAAAAGTTGGAATTTAGGTTTGTCCCAAACAATCTGAACTAAGAGCCTGAACTCTTAAGTACTTATATCTAACAAATGATTTACACCTCTAAGTGCTACTAATTTGTTTCCTCAGTGCAATTTCTATTTATTTTAATATGAAAACACCCTTTAACCAAACCCTGAGGGCAAGAAGGTAATCCTGAAATGAGAAAATTATTATTTTTTGCTCTTCCTATTCTATGTGGAGTTAGACTAGGATTTGCTACATATAGAAAGTAGAGAAAGTTTTTAAACAATATTCAGATTCTGCCCATGAAAAATATTTATAGTCACGTGGCAGGACAGTTGTCTCCAAGCTACACTGGTTGTCTTGAGAAATAATCATGCAAGTTGTTAGTATTTTCCCCCATCATGTCTGAATAATCTGCTTTATATAGTTTGTCATAAAGAATAATTCTACTTTGCCTATGATAGCTATGCATGCTCTATATTTTAGAAAGACATATCTGTTAAGAAAAATATTATGGAAAAATCTGGAAATCTACAAAGAAAATACAGCATGTCATTTTACTGTCACTTTGAGACATTGTTGACTAAACTTACCCAAGAATTATTTCATATTCTAGGTAATTTTACCTGTAATTGATTTTGTGATTTAATATTTGAATTAACTATAAATTTACATGATAACTTGTAGATTTCTGTTCAGTGGAAAAGCTATGACCAAAGACTTTTTGTTCTGCTTTGTTTTATTTTTGCCTTCTTATAGGACCAATTTTGTGTTTAACTATTATTCTCCAAAAATATTCTTTTTCAAAATAAGTATAAAAACCCAGTCCCTCGAAATATTTTCCTTTTAACCAGTTTCATCATCTCCTATTTCCCTTGTTAATAATGGATTAAATAAAGTCTTTGATATGTATTTATTCATGTATGTATGAGAGTCACATTTTAACTTTTTTAATACTCTTTTATAAACATGAAGTGTGCCAATGCCCTTTAGTCAAGACTACCAAGTATACACCTGTAGGTGAAGGAGTTGGATGTGTGGGACATTTCAATGAGAGAGTGATGATACAAATAACTTATTATAGGATGTGAGCTTTGTTAGGTAACTTTGGAATAATTAAGGAAGCAGGGGTACTGGGTTGGATACTGCCAGGAAACAGAAGTAATTTTATGATCGAGTGTCTTAATAGATCTTATCTAGGAGGAGGGAAAAATAGAATGAGGCTAAAACTATAATTGGAAAGAAGAAACAGTCACTCAAATCAGCCAGTATGGAATACATTTGGACTTTTGTTTGTTTTGCACAGTTAACTTGTTTTTGTCTAGGCTTACAAAAGGTTATGAAGTGGTCTGATTTTTTTTTTTTAAGTTTTCAGATGTCAGGGTTGCCCTTCTCTTTTTCAAGAGAAACAAAACAATAACAACAAAAGCATCACCATCATTGTCATCGTCATCATCCACTCTTTTCTGACCCAGGGATTTGTGGGAAAAAGAAGGAAGAAGAGCAACATAGTTTCACTCTGTATTTCTTTTTTTCAAAATTTATACATGTCGTTCATGAATCTCTGGCTAATTATTTTTAATGAAATACAATATTACTTTTCATAATATCGCAACTTTTTCATACATTCTCTTGCTCATGGACATTTAGATTACCTTATATTTAATTATTACAAATGATTTGTCTTAAAATTTCTGAGCTATTTCTTCTGTTCTCATGTAAAGATAGTGTTTTAAGTTTGTATGTACATCTACTACTAGGTTATAGAGAAGGCATGCATGCCTTCAAATTTACTAGAAATGAAGAAATAACTTTCCAAAATGCTTTTATTATTTTGAATCCTATCACTGAAATGTAATGTCTATTTATATTTCATATGTTTATTCTATTAATGTTTCATATTACCAGATGCTTACATGTTAAAATTTTAATCTGATGATATCTTAGTGTTTTTCCTATAGAAGTCCTTGCAGGAAGTTTCCTTTACCATGTCTAGAGATGAGGAGAAAAAAGTATAAATAGATGCCCCTCATTCACCTCTGTTTCATAGTTTGAAAGCAGATGCATCATAAGCTATCCCTCTTTCAGCTTTAATTCAAGCTAAACTGCTTTTCCCCAAGCTATAAGCCCATGGCCACTCTCTGAAGCAACTTGCACAGCTCAATACAAAATAAACAGGAACTTTGTTTTGATTTGTGTTTTGAGAGGGGGGTGAGATTAGTCTTAATTTTGTCCCCTCAGAAACAAATATACAACAAATAAGGTAGATCTAAATGTCGTTGAAGCCTAAAGATGTAAGAAATAAAACAGCTTGAAATATTATATCCAAAGAATAAAATGTTTAAAACACCTGTTAGCGGATTTTTACATTTTCTCATGAGTAACTACCTGCAATTTATCTTTAAGTAATGAAAATCATATTAAATTTAGTTTCATTTGTTTTGCCATAATGTTTTTAAAGTACTTTATCAAAAATTCTTTGCACTGAGAAAACAAGATAAGCTATTACTGGGTGCGATTAAAAGTAGAATATAGTAATTCATTTTGCTTAAGAAGGACGATTTTAAAAGATTGTCTTATGTTATTCATTTGCTTTTCTTTTGATGCAAAATTTTTGTGAAAAAGAAAAACTTAAGTTTCCCAATAGAAGTATACTCTGAAAATGGCATCCATAATTCTATGATGTTTGGGTTTTTTAAAAAACTTTCAGAACTTTTTCATATAACATAGAAGATTCTAGCTTTTTAGTATAGCCTTTAGGGATCTACTTGTCTGGCCTCAGAGCCTGCTTCTCACATCTCAACTCGCATATTCTTTCCCCATTCATAAAATGCTCCAGTCACATTCCATGTTGATGAATGGTTTTCCATTTCTCAACTATCACAATATTTTCTCCAGTATAGGTCTTGTGCATGTATTATATATTTTTCAACTGTTCTATGCAGCTTTTGCATAACCAGCACCCCCTCTTTTTAAATTTGGATCTTTGTAAAACTGGTACCACCTCATCAAAATTTTGCCTGCCTTCTCCAGTCAAAGGAGCAGTCACTCTTTAACATGCACTTTAGTTTATTTCTGTCACGGTATGCTGTATTTCATCGATCCTAGGATGTCAATGACAGTAAGAGACACTGTTATTTTATTAAACACTGAAAAAGAAAAAAATCACTGCCAATTTATAACACAATTCTGTCTTATCACTCAGACATTGTATTTTCTAAAAATAGCTTCTTTAGAATTGGTTATGGATTTTTTCACATATATTACTTTTTTTCTCATTTTTAGAGATTGAAATGTAATTTATACTATATACATGCAATATTAGCAATGTACATTTCTTAATGAATTGCAACAATACACACAACCATGACCAAGTCCATATGTGTGTGAAATATGACAACCAAATCACAATTGTTGCCTAATCAACAGGGATTTAAAAACAGCATCTAAGATACATTCGCATTTCAGAGAAGAAACAATGTAAGAGACGATGTAAATTTATGAAATACTGTATGTCATTATTTGATTTTGTTCATTTTTTGTTTACTTTTATATTGTCTGTCTGTCGTTCTCTTACATAATCCACTTAAGAGGAACGGCATTGTCCGTTTTCCTCATTACCGGGAGTGCCTAAAAACTCTTAACTATAGCAGAAAATTATAAGTATATTCGAATGAACTGATATAAGCAGTAGTTCATTTCACTGGACCATGTTTTACTTCTAATGATAATGCTGAAAAATATTTATGTCCAAAATTTATGTCCCTCACCTTCTTCGTTTGCAAATTTGTAATACTTAATATAACAATTGAATATAAACTATTATAAGAAAGCAATAAAAATATATGTAACTTAAGTCCTTGAAAAAAATTGCTCATCTGCTTCTCAACTATATATAGCTAATCTTACAAAGAAACCAACACATTTAAGATAACAGTAACTGCTATAAAATGTAAACCCTGAACTATCCTTGACTTAACAAAATGAAAGTCTTATTTCTCATCCACATAAAGCTTAATTGGAGGCCTCAATGGGAGTGAGTGGAAGACCCAGATGGTTGGAAGATTTGCTGTCTGCAAATGTAGCCTCAAGGGTCTCTCTGTCAATAATCATCCAGATTACTGGAAAGACAGAGAGAAGGACTGCCCAAGATGTTGTATAGACTAGGCCCAGAAGAGTTGTTGATCTGTTCTCCCAGATTCTAAATGCCAGAACTCATCACAAAACCTCACCTCTAGGAAAAGTACATAGGAAAACAGTCTGACTGGTCTGCACTTTCCTGGAACAACTCCAAAAGGGGAACGTAAATATTCAGTGAACAGCTAGCTATATTTGCCACAAAATCATAATAAGTATCATTGAATTTTTAAGCAAAATAATAAGTATGCACTGCAAAACTAATGTTTATTGTCTTATAGTTGATAAACATTTTATTAATTTGCCTGAAGTGCTCTTTAGCATCTGTTACTTTCATCGATTTTTAGAAGCAAAGTTTAGGTCAATTTTTAAACAATAATTTTATATTATAAAATTTTACTTAACTATTTCATTTATTGATACATCATATGTACTGTGGTATAGATAATACTATCATATGAAATGAGTAATCCACAGTCTGATTTTATTATAAAGAATACATTTTCTTTTTACTGTACATGAAACAGAAGACAAGGTGACAGAATATTAGGAAGAATCATTCTTTTTAGCCAGGTATTTTCAACCACCTTATGTCCCACTGACCATTGCAGGTATAGAGATGCTCCAAAAACTCATAACTGAGTACAAGACAGATCTGTCTGATTCCAAAGCCTGTGCTTTTTTTGCTAAAGTATCGTTCTGGAGATAGTTTCTCAAGCATGTTTATTCTCAAGCCATGCATATACATATGTGTGTGTGTGTGTGTGTGTATGCACATGTGTTTAGTTCAACTGGTGAACAGTTCCTCTTTCACTCTGGTTAGACACAATATAAAATTAAATATGCTCACAGGTAGATGTTTAATTTCTTCCTTCCTTCCTTCCTTCCTTTCTTTTCCTTTTTCTCTCTCTCCCTTTCTCCTGTCCTCCATCTCCCTCCCTCCTTCCTTCCTCCCTTTCCTTTCTCTGCCATTCACTTTGCTCTCCAATTCTTTCACTTTCAGCAATGTATGTTGATATTTATTAGGTATCAGACACTGAATAGATTCTTCTGTGCTGATAAAATACAAAAGTTTGTATTTTGCATTTCTTATTTTTATTTGGATGCATTTTATATTCTGTGTTTTTCATCAAATATATTTTATACCCCATATTTGTGAGAAGTACACACAAAGTCCAATGCCATAAGAAAATTACTACAAGATTTCAATCATCATTATTGTGATCCTGTGATAATTTTCACTCTTCATTTCAATCTTTGATTTAGTCATCGAACACGAAGTCTTTGTATTCATTCTGTTATTACTATCATGGGTGATCTCAACTTTCACTTTTGCAAGTTTTTTGTGTGTGGCAAGATCTTGTTGTTACGGTTATTTGCCTCATGATATGGTTTTGCTTTGTCTCCACCCAAATCTCATCTTGAATTGTAGTTCCCTTAATCCCCATGCATCATGGGGTGGACCCAGTGGGAGGTAATTGAATCATCTGGGCAGTCACTACCATACTGTTGTTCTCAGGATAGTGAGTGAGTTCTCACAAGATCTGTTGGTTTTATAGGGGGCTTTTCCCGCTGTTGCTTGGCACTTCCTCTTGCTGCCGCCTTGTGAAGAAGGATGTGTTTGCTTCTTCTCCTTTTGCTTACCATGATTGTAAGTTACCTGAGGCCTCCCCAGTTCTGTGAAACTATGAGTCAAACCTCTTTCCTTTACAAATTACCCAGTCTCAGTTATGTCTTTATTAGCAACATGAAAATGGACTAACACATCTCAATTCTAAATTATTTTCATCTGCTACACCTCAGCGATCCAATTTTTAAGATAATACCAGAATATTATTACTAATCCCTTTATGTTATTTTCTATAATATCCTAGTTCATATATATTATTATTATATATTATTGATTGAACAATCTGAAATCTCAAATTTTGAATAAATGAACTTTGTTTTCTTTTTCTAATATATCCTACATGCCTACCTCTCTTTCATATGGCAATAGAATTTTGTGTTGTATTTTTATTCATTATTAAGCATTACAAAATACTATGAACAGAATGATATACCTATGAACTGAGAAACTGTGTCTATCATAATAAGATTAGCGATAGCATGCATTATAGAAAAGATGAGTTATCCAAGAGACAAAGGAAAAAGAACTCAAGAAAATAAGCCATACGCATTAAAGATTTTTGGGAAACTATGTTTTAGTCTGATGAGTGTGGCTAGAAATTCATGTATACCTACCCCCATGTAATCTTAGTTTTCATTTCATTAGTATAGATCACTTTAGCCTACTCTAGAACATCACATAATGTCATCATATCTTATGTACTATATGATCCCTACTTTCTTGTGCTTAGCATGATTTCGAGATTCAATCATGTCATTTCACATATCAGTAGTCTATTTAATCTTAATACTAAGAAAAATCCATTATAAAATGTAGCTATAATGTTTTTTCAATAAATGCTGTCTTGACCCAGTTTTGAGGCACTGGCTAGAGGCTGGTCAATTCTTTTTGTTGAACAGCTGATTAAGTCCAAACGTCTGACCACCTTCCTTATTCCAGGCCACTATACATTTGCCCTAATTGCTCTAGAGTCAGATAACAGAGAGCCAGAGACAGCCCTTGGACCCCAGAGCCAATTGCAACTGTTCAAACTAGCTAATCCTAAACCTGCTTATTCTGCCTTCCCTGTTCCTTCCCTTGGACATCACAATAAAGACTGCTGTTCCCCGGTTTCCCTCTCTTTCTCTGCCTCCTGAGAGATCCAAAGTGCTTCCTAAGTGACCCTGAGTGGTATGCTTTTTTCTCCCCAAAGAACTATGTACAAAATAAATTGTGAAACTCTTCCCAAATTCTTTCTCTTAATCTGTATCCGGACTCACCATACCTCACCAAAGGTAATATGATAAACTCACTGCAATAATTTATTTATTCATTTGTCTGTTGATACATATTTGTTAATTTCAATAGACTATAATCATTATAAATACAATATTTGATTAAAAATTCTTAGCCAGACATGGTGGCTCACACCTGTAATATCAGTATTTTGGGAGGTAAAGACAGAAGGATCGCTAGAGCCCAGGAGTTTGAGACCAGCCTGAGCAACATAGCAAGACCCCATCGCTACAGAAAATTAAAAAAATTAGCTGGGCACAGTGGTGGATGCCTGTGGTCCCAGCTACTCAGGAGGCTAAGATGGGAGGATTGCTTGAGCCCGGGAAATTGAGGCTGCAGTGACCCATGATGGTGTCACTGCACTCCAGTGTAGGCTATAGAATGAGACCTTGTCTCAAAAAAAAAAAAAAAAAAAAAAAAAAAAGAGAATTATTTGTGGACATGCACATTCATTGTTCTTGAATAAATACCTAGGAGTGGAATTAATGAATTATAAGAAAGCTTTAAACTTAACATTTCAAGTAACTTCCTATTATTTTATCCTGCATGGTACCATGTACACTCCAATCAAGAATGTGCAAGTGTTCTGGTGGTTCCCTATAATCTATAACATTTGATTTATTCAGTGTTTTTGAGAATTCTGTAGTTTACCTAGTGGTATCACAATTTGGTATTTATTTGCATTTCCCATAGGACTACTGATGCAGTGTGCTTTTTCTTAATTACCTTCAAGCCTTCTTTCCAGTTGTCTTTTATATTAATTAGTTGCAGGGATTCTCATATATTTTGTATACAAGTTCTTTATCATATATATGTATACGTATTGAGAACATTTTCTTTCAGTCTGTACCTTGCCTATTCATTTTCTTCACAATATCTTTAGATAAACAAAGGCTTTCACTTTTAATTAAATTTATCTTTTTTAAAAAAATTGTTATGAGCAATTCATGCTTTCTCGACCCTCTTAAGCAACTGTTTTCACAATTGAATGTCATGGGTATAATACAGTATATTTTATACTGAAATTTTGTTTAGTTTTAGTTATTATTCCTAGATCCATCGAAAATTAATTTCGGTTATTGTGCTATGTATGGGCCAGAGATTACATTTTTACACAAAGTTATTTCATTCTTCCAGAACATTTATTGAAATCATCTCCCATATTGAATTGCTCTTGTTCCTTTGTTCAAAATTCATTGACATTATATGTATGTGTTTACTTGTTAATTTTACTTTGTTCAACTGACTTGTGTATATTTAAGTGAATATCACACTATGTTAAAAACCGTTTTTTATATAAAATACTATAGTAAAGTAAATTATACCTCCAAATTTTTTTTTATGAGGTTGTTTTGGCTTTCTAGATAACTTCATTTTAGAATAAGCTTGTCCATTTCTTAAAACAAAAACATTCTGCTAAGATTTTTATTGGAATTGCCTTGAACCTATAGATTAATTTGGGGAGGAGTAACATGTTAACATTGAAATTTCTAGGCCTTGGAAATACTATACACCTCTATTTACTTAGGTTTTATAAAATTTCTCCCTGGATTTTTATGGTGGTTTTTACCAAAGTACTGTACTTTTTAAAAAATCAAACAACCTTATCCTTTACATCCCTGCTTAAATGTAAGCTTATCTTTCAAGCCTGTATATACACCACTCTATTAACAATTGCAATGCCATTATCCTTTACTTCAGTTACTCTATTCCTGGTGATTCTGTAGTACATACACATATTCTAATAAGCTATAAGCTTATAAAAAGGTGAATAATCACTGAAGCATGTACTTACCTGAAACCTATAACAAGATTTTTTTTCTGACTATACATTTTCAGACATTTAATTTGAAACCATCACGTACAGTTTCAAAAAGGGTGTTAAATTTGAGACCCAGTGTTGTAACTGAGTAAAACAAATTCCTAATACCTAAGTGATTTTTATCTGCATATTTGAACACTTTTAAGATCTGTATCCTAGGGAAAAATATTAAAATGCCATGAAATTTCTTCCAGGTTTCAGGTACTCTGCTGTCCAATAGATAATTAAAAATAAAATTACTGTTTACATAAACTTATTCTATAATAGAGGATGCTTACAAAAAATAAATGTATTGTCAAATAGCATCTCTGTATTTGTTATAAAAAATATTTTTAAATTTCAAGGCACAGTAGAGGAAGCATATTTACATCAGGCTTTGTATAAGAATGTTCATGTTACTATTCTGGATTTATCAGTAGGCCACATATATCTTACTTGACAATATCAGAATCTATCTTTGTAACTATTTGTGATGTATTTAGCACAGTGGCAAATAGTAAATACCCCCTAAATAATAGACTATTTCAAATTGTTTCACATTTTCATGACACATTGTATTTTTGAATATAAAATATGTTGCTATACTTTGTGATATGGTTTGGCTCTGCGTCTCCACTCAAATCTCACCTTGAATTGTAATAATCCCCACATGTCAAAGGCAGGGCCAGGTGGAGATAATTGAATCATGGGGGCAGTTTCCCCATACTGTTCTAGTGACAGTGAATGAGTCTCAAGAGATCTGATGGTTTTATAAATGGGAGTTCTCCTTTACAAGCATTCTTGCCAGCCACCATGTAAGACTTTGCTCCTCATTCGCCTTCTGCTATGATTAGGAATCCTCCCAAGCCATGTGGAACTGTGAGTCAATTAAACCTCTTTCCTTTCTAAATTACCCAGTCTCTGGTATGTCTTTATTAGCAGCGTGAGAACAGACTAATACACTTTGCAATAAATGTTAAATGTGCAAGGGCTTTTGCTCTTTCATATTTGTTTTAATGACTCTAAGAACTATCTACAGCAATAACAACAAGATTACCATCTAGTGGCAGTCATGGTAAACTACAGACACATTGTCCCTGCAAACTGGAAAGGCTCTTAGAAATATCAAACTTGGTCATTGTTTATACAAGTGATAGGGACAGGCGGCAGAGAAATTCTAGGCAGAAAAGATCCCTGGCAAAACCCCACCCTCAAGTTGAAAAGCCTGAAACCACAGCCCAAAGTGAGAACTTATATCCCTGTTTTTCTGCTCGAATGTTGTCTTTTCCTAAACCACCCAGGCTCCTCCCCACCGCATCCTGTGCTTATAAAAACTCCAGACTCAGCTGGTAGACGGAACTAAGGCTAGATGTTGGAGAGAAGTGGCTTGACTTCAGAGGGGCAGCTTGTTGGCATAACTTTGGAGAAGAATCTGGCCAGAGACAGCCGGACTTCAGTCAAAGATTACCTACCTGCCCCGTTCCCTTTTCAGCTCCCCTTCCCACTCAGAGTCTCTTTTGTTGGCAGTAAAATCCCCCACATTTACCATTTTTCAATTTGTTTGTGTGACCTCATTTTTCCTGAATGCTGGACAAGAACTTGGGAGACATGAAGGTGGATACAAAAGGCTGTCACACTGGCCCTTTGCCCTCACCGGCAGACAGCAACTGCCTCACATGAAAAGGCAAAGAGCCCACTGAGCTGTTAACACTTAAGCTGTCCTTGGATGGCAGAGCTAACAGAGCCCTGTGACACACCCTCTGGGGCTTCAGGAGTTGCAGTCACCTCCATCTGGAAGCTGCTGTGAGTGCTGCAAGGAGTTCACTCCTGCTGGCACTAAAGTGTCCAGCCGGTTCCTGCATCCACTCACCAGTGTGCTCCCTCCTCTGATGGATGGAACACAGTGGGTCAGAGTGCATGGAGTTTGATCCCACTGGTACCAAAGTGACTGGCTGGTTCCAGTGCTTGTTCACCTCAGTTCCTGTACTCATTCTCTTGTGTGCTCCTTCCCATGAGCAGTTGAGCATGGCAGGCTGAGTAAACGAGGCAACCCTGTCAGGAGTCACATGAAGGGGTCAGGGAAATATCCTGCTTCACAAGGACTGGATTTGATATACATAATTTAAATCTTTATAAAGATGTTTTAAAGTAGAAACAGCAGGCATTATTAGTTACTAATGTAGTATAGCACAACCATTCCATTCACAAAGCAGGCACTTCATAGAGGTTTGTCAAAATTATTTTTTAAAATATAAATACATACTGCAACATATTGAAGAAGTAAATAGAAGGTAACATTCTGAAAATAAGTCAGATATCGGCCAGGCACAGTGGCTCACGCCTATAATCCCAGCACTTTGGGAGGCTGAGGCCAGTGGATCACCTGAGGTCAGGAGTTTTGAGACCAGCCTGGCCCACATGGTGAAACCCCATCTCTACTAAAAATACAAAAACTTTGCTGGGCATGGTGGCAGGCGCCTGTAATCTCAGCTACTTGGGAGGCTGAGTCAAGAGAATCGCTTGAACCCAGGAGGTGGAGGTTGCAGTGAACTGAGATCACGCCATCACACTCCAGCCTGGGCAACGAGCAAAACTTCATTTCAAAATAATAATAATAAATAAATAAAAATAAGTCAGAAGTAATATAAAGGATGTATGTAAGTGCCAACATATTTTATTAAGGAAAAGATGTACAGGCTTTAGATTTAGCCAGATTTTTAGAAATCTTAGCTCTACCACTTTGTCTTACTGTAGGATCTTAGGCAAGTTATTTAACCTGAAGTTACTTAATTTGTTATTTAAACTAAACTTTAATATCATATATTTCTAATTGTAGCAGTGTATGAGGATGGTTTGAGATAATGCATGCACTACTTTTAGCAGCATGTATCAAGCACTCAATAATGTCATATCTCTATTATTTATTTAAGACCCTACTGACATACTGATTCTGCAAATATAATCATAATAATCATTCTAGTATTTATTACACAAATTATTATGAATATATGTTATCTTCTACCTATAAATCCTTAAGAAAATTATCAAAAGAATGTGATTATTTCATTTAAAAATTGTACGTTATTTTTAGTATTTACTATTGCTTATTAAATGTTATATCAATTATTTAGGATTTATTTATTCAATAATCCTTACTGCCAAATTTACGTAAAGACAACCATAACATCATAAAAGCCAATATAATGTTTTTACATAAAAATCAAATGTAGTACATTTTAATTAAATAAAATATTATTAAAGCATAATTTGATATCTACCAAGCAGGTACATGTTTACATCATTGCAGTTTACATTTTTACTTAAAGTGTTTGGTTAATTCACAATTTTCAGCTATTCTGTTAGAAAGGTAAATCTTTTTAGTTTTTCCATTTTTAAAATTTGTTTTATTTTTGTATTTTGAAACCGGTAATAAACTGATACATCTCAACAAGCAATAAAGGATTTGATAAAAACATTGAAGGTGATTTCTAGAAATAGAAAACTTATCCTTTTGGTAATAATGTCCATTAAATTTATTATGATTGACTATTACACATTACTGTCAACATGTAATATAAATGTGATTGGCATATGAAGATAGAACTGTCATATCTTCCTGAGCACAGATCTGCATTTTTTGTTTAATTGTGTAGATCTGATTGAAATCATGATTATTCTTTCATCAGTAGAGATGTTTTTTCTAAATTATATTCATTATGAACTAGTCTAAGTAAACGATGAGTGTGCCATTACATATCTTATGTTCTCCCTAGATTGCTGTTTTTAAAATTCACTTCAGGTGGTAGGAAAAAAAAAAAAACTTTCTGATTTTTTAAAAACGAAAAGAGATTAAAAAAGAGAGAGCTATACTACCAAGTATAATTATGGAAAAAGAAATGCAAAGTTTCAAATCAGAATATATATAGAATTAGAATTAGCAGAAGAGTTCAGAAAATCAGTAAATTTAAAGGCAGTGATCTCTTAGCTTTTCTTATTTTTAAATTATACTTTAAGCTCTGAGGTACATGTGCAGAATATGCAGGTTTGTTACATAGATATACACGTGCCATGGTGGTTTGCTGCACCCATCAACATGTCATCTACATTAGGTATCTCTCCTAAGGCTTTTCTTAAAGCACCCATTATCCTAGCAACACATTTGTAATAAAAAAGCAGTTATTTATCCTAAGAACTACTTTCCAAACCATAGTACTAGGAGGTAAGAGATCGAGTTTGGTTCCTGCTACAATATTAATACTAAATTGATCAATTCTGATGAAATCTCTTAACCTCTCACTGAATCCCACATATTAGAGATATTCTAAGATATCAGTGAATTATAAGTTTTCTATACGTTATTACATATAAGATGTAGTTCTTTCTTTAATTGGATTCAATTAAAACAATAAAATTCCATGGATACTGTTTCTGTGTGTACATATGAGAAATGCTGGTATGGATGGCAGCTTTTGCAGATGGCACAATATCCACAACTTAAATCTGGAATCTCCTTTAAATTTTAACCACTTGGGCCTTTGCAATTCCCAATGCAGAGGACATTCAGATTAACTCAATCAGATAAATATCAGTTCAATCTAACAGCTTGTGAACAAACTTATTGTGCAATGATCTCGAATATGGATACAGAGTTAGGAGCAATTTATTTTAGCTTAAGAAGGAAGTAGAGGGAGGAAAAGCCACAGCTAAGAATTTATTTTAATATAGAAAGGTTTTACCTTGTCTCAGTATTTTGTGTTAGGCCAAACCTTGTCTTGGCTTCGTAACACGGAATACATTCCTATATTTATTCTTAGTTCATACTTTGATACTCACAGGTTTAAGCCTTTCTCAAATTGCTATGGTTTGAATGTGTGTATCACTCCAAAATTTTTATGTTGGAACTTAAACTTCAAGGTGATAGTATTAAGACTCGGGGCCTTTGGGAGCTCATTAGACAGAAGGGTTTCACCCCTCTGGATGGGATTAGTGGCTTTATAAAAGGGCTTAAGGGAGCAAATTAGTCCCTTTTGCCCTCCAACATATGAAGACACAGAAGTAAGCCACAATGTGTAAAGCAGAGCACTGTCACTAGACACAGAATCTGCTGGTGACTTGATCCTGGACTTCCCAGCCACCAGAACTATGAAAAATATATTCTTATTTTTTATAAATTATCCAATCTGAGTTACCTTTGTTATAGAGGCAGGAATGAACTAAGACACGTATTTACAACATTTTGAACTTTTTTGAAAACAGAACCTTTATTCTGGAAAGCCATACCAATATCTGGGGCACAATTAGTGCTAAATACTAACTGCTTGACTAAATACATTGATAAGTGAATGAATATATTGATTAATACCGGAATATTGGACAGCGATAATATGAATCTTTAGGAATTTCTTCACAGTTGCAATGCTTTGCATGGAACTGACACATTCAGAATGATGTGAATTTAAAACAGTGAGATAATGTTATTTATTGTCTATGAACATTTATATATTTAATTACAAAAGTATTTTTTGAGCTACACACACCAACTTCAACATAACTTAGTTATATAGGGAGACAAAGTAAAGAAGGCATGTGAAGTTTTACGTTAGATGATTTTGATTAATTTCAAGAGCATGTGGACAGGAAGAAATATTAATTGCTATCTATCTTATTAGTTTATAAAAATTTTAGGGTAAATATTTGAGTAGCATATCTATTAGAAAACTTGATGTAGGAAATTTGAAATAGCATTCCACTTTTTCTTTTAATAAATATTCTCTAATGAGCAGAGGCATTCTGAATAAACTACTTGATTATTCATTTTCAGAAGAAGGCATTCTTGCAACTAAATTGCTAAGGATTGGGAGGTGGGTAGGTAGACAGACAAGGCTAAACTGAATCTGCTTCTCTTTTTTTTTTTTTTTTTTTTTTTTTTTTTTTTTTTTTTTTTGAGACGGAGTCTTGCTCTTTCGCCCAGGCTGGAGTGCAGTGGCCCGATCTCAGCTCACTGCAAGCTCCGCCTCCTGGGTTCACGCCATTCTCCTGCCTCAGCCTCCCGAGTAGCTGGGACTACAGGCGCCCGCCACCACGCCCGGCTAATTTTTTCTATTTTTAGTAGAGACGGGGTTTCACCGTGTTAGCTAGGATGGTCTCGATCTCCTGACCTCGTGATCCGCCCGCCTCGGCCTCCCAAAGTACTGGGATTACAGGCGTGAGCCACTGCGCCCGGCCCGCTTCTCTTTTCTTATATATTATTTTACATTCTTTTCTTCTGTTTATCCAGACCTGATAATAATTGAGATAAACTTAATAGGAAAGATTTAACAAATTGTTTCTCAAGATACGTGGAACAAAGACAATTTTGAGGGACAACCAAAAAGGTTTGCCTTGTTGAATTTGAGAAATGCTTATTTGCTTACGGTGTACCATCAGTATCAAGAAGTTGTTCAAAACTCAATAGTGGATGAATTTACTATATACTCCTTCCCCACTTCTCTGACTGACTTGCAAGGTTCATACCTGAGAAATCTGCTTCTGCAACCATGAAAAGCATAGATGTGACTGAAAGCAGTAAATTATAGGTAGTAATTTTTTAATGAAATTTTCAATACACTAAGAATTGTAAAAATTTTCTAAAGAGAAACTAATAATTTTAGTTACTATATAGGAATTTGAACAAGTGTCTTATTAGTGACTTTTTATAAAGATTCATTGTCTCCATCATTTTACAGCCTCATTTCATTAGAGAAGCTGCATATTATTATGATGACCCATTGGCTTTTGTAGGAGGAAAATTTTTTGTTTGTTTGTATTTTTGAGATGCAGTGGCACAATCTCAGCTCACTGCAACCTCCACCTCCCAGGTTCAAGCGATTCTCCTGCTTCAGCTTCCCGAGTAGAAGGGGGACTACAGGTGCCCACCACCACGCCTGGCTAATTTTTTTGTTTGTTTGTTTGTTTGTAGAGATGGGGGTTTCACCATATTGGCCAGGCTGGTCTCGAACTAGTGATCTGCCCGCCTCGGCCTCCCATAGTGCTGGGATTAAAGGCATGAGCCACTGTGCGCGGCCCAGGAGGAAAATTTTTTATTTAAAACTTGTTTTGTGAATGTAAATATCTTTATGAATATACATATATGTGTATCACTTTTTCAAAGTTTTGGATATTCCGTCTATTCCTCTTTCTCTTACCTCAAATCCCTACAAATGTTACAAATTTGTGCCAGGGCATCATCTAGCTACACCTGTTTAATAAATGTAGTACACAAAGTACAGAGTGCTAGAGGACGCTGACATTTTGCTTGGGCTTAATTCGCCAAAAACTGTTAATATGGGAGGAGGGCAGGGAAGTGCTAGGAGGAGAAAGGCAGGGTCCCTGGCGAGGGCTCCACCCTCAGGCCTGTGCCCACGGACCTAGGTGAGGACAGGCACTCCTGTTTTCACGCCCATTTTCCACGTTGCATTTTTCCAAGACCACCCTGACCCGCCATGCCCCCATTCTGTGCCTATAGAAACCCCAAGACCCTAGCGGGCACAGACACAAGGCTGGATGTCTAGAGGAGCACACCGGCAGAAGAGCACACAGGCAGAAGAGCACACAGGCAGCTGGACGTCGAGAGGAGCAGAGGAGTGGAAGAGCACACCGACAGGCACCGGCAGAGGCCAGCAGGCCATCTACTGGCAGAATGACGCGGACACTGAGGCAAATTTGGCCCGGGTGGTCAGAGGAGAGTCTGGCTCCTGAGTGGCCCGACACCAGGGGAAAACCACCTTCCCACTCCGTTCCCCTTCTGGCTCCCATACATCGGCTGAGAGCTACTTCCACCATTCAATCAAGCCTTGCACTCATTCTCCAAGCCCAGGGTTTATCCGATTTTTCCCGTCCACGAAGACAAGAACCTTGGGATACAGAAAGCCCTCTGTCCTTGCGATAAGGCAAAGGGTCTAATTGAGCTTAACAGATAGTGCCTACAGACAGGAAAACTAAAAGAGCACACTGTTTAACCCATGCCCACTGGGGCTTCAGGAGCTGGAAACATTCACCCCTAGATGCCGCCATGGGATCGGAGCCCACGCACCCCACATCCTGCCAGTCTGCAGGCTCTCCCTAGCAGGGCACCGAAGAAGTGAGCCTGGCCTCCATTGCACACCCTGCGATGGGGATAAGGGAATTCCTCCCCTTTCACTATGTGCTGGAAGTGATGCAAGTTAGCCTGGAAGGAAGGGTGAAGTTTTGTAATTCATGTGTGTTTTTGCTATTTTCACAAAGGTGACTTTGTATATTCAGGAATTAATGAGTAGTTAATCCTGACAGTAATGGAGAGTTCTAGCTGCATAAATAGTAGAAGTTGTCATAAGGGCGATTTGTTGGAGCTGGGCTATATTGAATACCAAGCTAATAAAGATCGATTACATTTAAGACCCAGCTTAGACTAGCAAAGCATTTTTTAAAATATTGTGGATCCATTTCCAATAAATTACTGCCTTTTCGAATTACTAAAAGTTGTACATTTATATGGAAACCATTATCTTCATCAAACTGTATAATTGCTAAGCTATAAAGAAATGAGCTTTACCAAGGGCTAGGATCCCAATTCCCATATACCTGAGCCTTTGAAATATTTACTTGAGTATTTATCTTAAACTATAAATAAGATGTTTCATTAATTTTCAAATTAATGCGGAAGTTTGAAGGAAAAAGTGTTCCTCTAAACATTTTAAATATATATTTAAATATTTTAAATATATTAAATACAGATCATTTTAAATGTGTATTTACTAAAATACATTATAAACATTTATAATAGTTTCCCATTATCTAGGATTTTGCTTTTCTCATTTCTAGTTACCCGTGGTCAACAGTGGTTGGAAAATATTAAATGGAAAATTCCAAAAATAAGTTTTAAATTGTGTCCCCTTTTGAGTAGGACAATGCAATCGCATGCTGTCCCACAGTTCCTGCCTGGGATGCAAAACATCCCTTTGTCCAGCATATCAAGGTTATATATGCTACCTGCCCACTAGTCGCTCAGAGGTCATCTTGGTCATTTGGAACAATTTGTAAGAATTTGGACAACTGGAAAAAATTTGTTCCAATTTGGAACATTTGGAACAATTTGGAAACACATGTAGTATATATAAGGTTTGTTACTATCCGTGGTTTCAGGAATCCACTGGGAGTCTTTGAACATACCCCCTACAAATAAGAAGTACCAACTGTAATAGTTTTTATTTTAATGTGAGTTATGTGTAAGAGATGACTGTTACAATGCAATTCTTAGACCAATGTGAGATAACTAGTTAGGGCTACAAAATCAACCTACTAAAATTGAACACAATAAAAATGATTTCATTGACTTTAGAAACTGACCTGAAATTAAGACAAAGAAAGCAGCAATGAAGCCATGGAAAACCTCTTTTCTGTCTGATAAAGTAGTAACACAGGATTATGTTGTGTTGGGTCAGTGGCAGCATGCTGATTTATGATCATCACAGAGTAAAGGGCAACATGGATGCATTTATACACACTGATACACAGTGATTCTGACTTAGAGCTACCAGATGTTGTTGGCACCTTTTACCATGAGATTTGGTTCATTTAGTCAAAATGATTAGCACAAAAGTACATGCTAGAATGAAGCTACTATCCTGTAAGCAAAGCTGAGGCAATGATGGAGCAAAATAGCTTATCCACAGCAAGTCAGCGGGAAGTTTTATTCTGTCACCTCTCTTCATTAATCTGTACACATGACTGCTTGGAGAGAGAGCAAGTTGATTAGGTCTGCAGCACCATCAGCATGCAGACACTCATCACTACTTCTCATTTTCATATGACCCAGATGGTGTAGCTGCTTGACTGCAATTTTCCTTTATATGTGTTTTTAATAGGTTCCTTTTTTAGATATTGACTTTGTGCACTCTTCTGAATATTTAAAGCCAAACTGAATTTACTTCAGTCCTAGTAACAACTTGAAGTAACCACATATTGAAAAAAAATGCGTATAATAAAAAAGATTGCTAATTTTCCTGTGCCTAAACGAAACTCAGCATGTCAAAAACTCTTAGTTAACTGTTTTCTGCAATATTCTAGGGAAGTATAGGTGACATGCATATCCAGTATACAGTTGATAAAATGGAGGCAGCATGTCACATTAAGAAAGCATTAACAAATAAAATTGAATTTTATATAAGATCCTACTATTAATCTGAGAAAACAAACCAGTTTTATAAATGAGCATATTAAAGTGAGGAGAATTTAAATTTTGTGACTGAGGTTACACACGGTCTGCATTAAACCCTAAAGTTATGTTTCTACTTTACCTTATTGCTCAAAACTTATATTTGTATATCCTAGGCATCAGCTGGAGTACCCTATGCCTTGAAACACAGCTGTAATCACCTTGAATTCCCTTTATGTGGAAAATCCATTGTCTTCTCTATAAAGTCTGTGAATTCCCAAAGGTAAGGCCACCTCTAAAATGTGTGCTTCTCAAGACAAATATTTTATATCAGATCCTTGTTCACATAAACAACTAAGAATATGTTATAAAATTCATTGGCATATCTGAGGTACAGTGATTTATTGATGAAGATTTAGAATAATGGGTAGAAGAGAGATACATTATTATCTATACCAGTGCATGTGAAAATTCTTCATACGGTGCATGCACCATTATTTTTCCTGTTCATGTCCAGGAAATCCTTTCAGCTTAATTTACTTTCTCTTACTGTAAGAAACAGGGAGCAATACTACTGCTATCACAGTGCCATGACTGTTTAGAAATCATTTATATTGAGCCAGCATGGTAGCTTATGGCTATAATCCAAACACTTTTTGAGAAGCTGAGGCAGGAAGGAGCCCTTGTGCTCGGGAGTTCAAGGTTGCAGTGAGCCATGATCACGCCACTGTACTCCATCCTGGGCAACAGAGTGAGACCCTGTCTCTAAAAACAAAATAAAAAATAGAAAGAAACAAGTTGGAAAATTTTACCTCTGCAGTTCCTCTGTAACATTTATTTATTTATTTATTATTTACTTTTTTGAGACGGAGTCTCGCTCTGTCACCCAGGCTGGACTGCAGTGGCACAATCTCGGCTCACTGCAAGCTCCGCCTCCCGGGTTCACGCCATTCCCCTGCCTCAGCCACCCGAGTAGCTGGGACTACAAGTGCCTGACATTTATCTAATGGCAGTTACATCATTATTATGATGTTGCGCCATTTATCATGGTGCCTATGAATGTTGAGTTTCAATGACTCTCTAAAAGATTACTGTGCTTCATTGAAGATGAATATAAATCCAAGAAAATATGAATAATAATTGTTTTCTGGTCATGTTAAAATATTATTCTACCTTTCATAGCACAAAAGTAGAGTCACACATCACCCAACCATAACTTCTCTTGAAATCTTTGGGCTATCATTGCGTTTTCTAGAATTTAATCTCTGTTAAAGTTGATGGCATATCAACCTTCCACATAAAGATAGATGTCAAGCTAAAGGGAAAAGCGATGGGAGAAGCATGAAGAGCAGTTGACTTTTCCTGGCAAGCATAAGATTATCCTAGCATAATAAAGTATCACACATCAATTGGAGCTGAGAAAGCATTGCTTGGAAGGGTCCCTTGGCATTGCAGATCTCTCATAGGAAATAGATTTAGTAACCCATGGACCACCCGAGACATGTCATGGACTGGAGGTGAACATCCTGAGTGCTGGTTGTGGGAATTGAGGGTAAAAGACGTCCAACCACTTTGGACTACTATTAGCTGTAATAGACACTGCAGTCAGAATACTAACAAGCAAGGGTATAGGTGTACAGTTCAAACCCAAGAGTTAGCATTGTTGGCCCACAGCACTGAATTTTTTTCCTGGAAGATAGGGACACTAAGATAAATACACCTTGGAGAAATCACTCCCAGTTCTCTAAGAAAAACATTTCCGGGTGGTAAAATTGGCAGGACTCTGGGATACGACTTGTATCTTACAGCAACAGAGGAAAAAACTTATAATTGCAAGTTTTCTAAAGCAAACAATCTAAGAAAAAGGAGAAAAGGGGGCTTTCATCAGGGAAAATTTGTTTAAAGTTTAGTCAATCTAGGGAAAGTGCTATGGCTGTCTTGGTGATAGTCCACCATATGTTAGTACTCATTTTTCAGAGATGAACACCCAGCTTGCTTCCAACTTTCTACTACCACAAGTAATACTATGATAAAACATGCACACCCTCCAGTAGCGCATGAGGAGTCCTTCAACTTCACATCCCTAATACTTTCCATTACCCAGCTTGCTATTTTAAAAATGATAGCTTATTATTTTTAAAATTTGTACTTATCTGATTACTAACAATTTTAGCATATTTTGGTGTTTACGTTAGCTTTTTATTCTTTCTTCTGTAAATTACTTTTCATAACTGTTCATTTTATCTCCTATTGGGGTAACTGTCAGGCCTCTGAGCCCAAGCCAAGCCATCGCATCCCCTGTGACTCCCACGTATACGCCCAGATGGCCTGAAGTAACTGAAGAATCACAAAAGAAGTGAATATGCCCTGCCCCACCTTAACTGATGACATTCCACCACAAAAGAAGTGTAAATGGCCGGTCCTTGCCTCAAGAGATGACATTACCTTGGGAAAGTCCTTTTCCTGGCTCATCCTGGCTCAAAAAGCACCCCCACTGAGTACCTTGCGACCCCCACTCCTACCCGCCAGAGAACAAACCCCCTTTGACAGTAACTTTCCTTTACCTACCCAAATCATATAAAATGGCCCCACCCCTATCTCCCTTCGCTGACTCTCTTTTCCGACTCAGCCCGCCTGCACCCAGGTGAAATAAACAGCTTTATTGCTCACAAAAAGCCTGTTTGGTGGTCTCTTCACACGGACGTGCATGAAATTTGGTGCCGTGACTCGGATCGGGGGACCTCCCTTGGGAGATCAATCCCCTGTCCTCCTGTTCTTTGCTCCATGAGAAAGATCCACCTACGACCTCAGGTCCTCAGACCAACCAGCCCAAAGAACATCTCACCAATTTTAAATCAGGTAAGCAGCCTCTTCTTACTCTCTTCTCCAACCTCTCTCACTGTCCCTCAACCACTTTCTCCTTTCCACTCTTCAATCTCTCCCTTCTCTTAATTTCAATTCCTTTCATTTTCTGGGAGAGACAAAGGAGACACGTTTTATCCATGGACCCAAAACTCCGGTGCCGGTCACGGACAGGGAAGGCAGCCTTCCCTTGGTGTTCAATCATTGCAGGGCCGCCTCTCTGATTATTGACCCACGTTTCAAATGTGTCAGACCACGCAGGGACGCCTGCCTTGGTCCTTCACCCTTAGCGGCAAGTCTCGCTTTTTTGGGAAAGGGGCAAGTAACCCAACCCCTTCTCTCCTTGTCTCTACCCCTCCTCTGCTTTTCTGGGAGAGGGGCAAGTACCCCTCAACCCCTTCTCCTTCACTCTTAGCAGCAAGTACCCCAACCTCGTATCTCTGTGCCCCAATCCCTTATTTCCACGCCCCAACCTCTTATATCTCTGCACCCCAATCCCTTATTTCCGTGCCCCGACCCCTTATTTCTGCGCCCCATCCCTTATTTCCACGCCCCGACCTCTTATCTCTGCGCCCCAACCCCTTTTCCCACTTTTCTGGAAGGTAAGAACCCCCGAACCCCTTCCCTCCGTTTCTCTACTCTCTCTTTTCTCTAGGCTTGCTTCCTTCACTATGGGCAACCTTCCACCCTCCATTCCTCCTTCTACTCCCTTGGCCTGTGTTCTCAAATACTTAAAACCTCTTCAACTCACACCTGACCTAAAACATAAATGCCTTATTTTCTTCTGCAATGCCGCCTGACCCCAATACAAACTCGACAGTAGTTCCAAATAGCCAGAAAATGGCACTTTGAATTTTTCCATCCTGCAAGATCTAAATAATTCTTGTTGTAAAATAGGCAAACGGTCTGAGGTGCTTGACGTCCAGGCATTCTTTTACACATCAGTCCCTTCCTAGTCTCTGTGCCCAGTGCAACTCGTCCCAAATCTTTCTTCTTTCCCTCCCGCCTGTCCCCTTAGTACCAACCCCAAGCATCGCTGAGTCTTTCTAATCTTCCTTTTCTACAGACCCATCTGACCTCTCCCTTCCTCCCCAGGCTGCTCCTCGCCAGGCCGAGCTAGGTCCCAATTCTTCCTCAGCCTCTGCTCCTCCACCCTATAATCTTTTTATCACCTCCCCTCCTCACACCTGGTCCGGCTTACAGTTTCGTTCCGTGACTAGCCCTCCCCCTCCTGCCCAGCAATTTACTCTTAAAAAGGTGGCTGGAGCTAAAGGCATAGTCAAGGTTAATGCTCCTTTTTCTTTAGCCCAAATCAGATAGCGTTTAGGCTCTTTTTCATCAAATATAAAAATCCAGCCCAGTTCATGACTTGTTTGGCAGCAACCCTGAGACACTTTACAGCCCTAGACCGTAAAAGGTCAAAAGGCCGTCTTATTCTCAAAATACATTTTATTACCCAATCTGCTCCTGACATTAAATAAAACTCCAAAAATTAAATTCCGGCCCTCTAACCCCACAACAGGACTTAATTAACCTCACCTTCAAGGTGTACAGTAATAGAAAAAAGTTGCAATTCCTTACCTCCACTTTGAGACAAACCCCAGCCACATCTCCAGCACACATGAACTTCCAAACGCCTGAACCGCAGCGGCCAGGGGTTCCTCCAGAACCTCCTCCCCCAGGAGCTTGCTACACATGCTGGAAATCTGGCCACTGGACCAAGGAATGCCTGCAGCCCGGGATTCCTCCTAAGCCACGTCCCATCTGTGTGGGACCCCACTGAAAATCGGACTGTTCAACTCACCTGGCAGCCACTCCCAGAGCCCCTGGAACTCTGGCCCAAGGCTGTCTGACTGACTCCTTCCCAGATCTTCTCGGCTTAGCGGCTGAAGACTGACACTGCCCGATTGCCTCGGAAGCCCCCTAGACCATCACGGACGCCGAGCTTCAGGTAACTCTCACAGTGGAAGGTAAGCCCGTCCCCTTCTTAATCAATACGGAGGCTACCCACTCCACATTACCTTCTTTTCAAGGGCCTGTTTCCCTTGCCTCCATAACTGTTGTGGGTATTGACGGCCAGGCTTCTAAACCTCTTAAAACTCCCCAATTCTGCTGCCAACTTAGACAATACTCTTTTAAGCACTCCTTTTTAGTTATCCCCACCTGCCCAGTTCCCTTATTAGGCTGAGACACTTTAACTAAATTATCTGCTTCCCTGACTATTCCTGGACTACAGCTATATCTCATTGCCACCCTTCTTCCCTATCCAAAGCCTCCTTTGCATCCTCCTCTTGAAGCCCCCCACCTTAACCCACAAGTATAAGATACCTCTACTCCCTCCTTGGCGACCGATCATGCACCCCTTACCATCTCCTTAAAACCTAATCACCCTTACCCCACTAAACGCCAATACCCCATCCCGCAGCACGCTTCAAAAAGATTAAAGCCTGTTATTACTCGCCTGCTACAGCATGGCCTTTTAAAGCCTATAAACTCTCCTTACAATTCCCCCATTTTACCTGTCCTAAAACCAGACAAGCCTTACAAGTTAGTTCAGGATCTGCGCCTTATCAAACAAATTGTTTTGGCTATCCCCCCCGTGGTGCCAAACCCATATACTCTCCTATCCTCAATACCTGCCTCTACAACCCATTATTCTGTTCTAGATCTCAAACATGCTTTCTTTACTATTCCTTTGCACCCTTAATCCCAGCCTCTCTTCGCTTTCACTTGGACTGACCCTGACACCCATCAAGCTCAGCAAATTACCTAGGCTGTACTGCCACAAAGCTTCACAGGCAGCCCCCATTACTTCAATCAAGCCCAAATTTCATCCTCATCTGTTACCTATCTCGGCATAATTCTCATAAAAATACACGTGTTCTCCCTGCCAATCATGCCCGACTGATCTCTCAAACCCCAGCACCTTCTACAAAACAACTCCTTTCCTTCCTAGGCATGGTTAGCATGGTCAGAATTCTTACACAAGAGACAGGACCACACCCTGTAGCCTTTGTGTTCAAACAACTTGACCTTACTGTTTTAGCCTAGCCCCCATGTCTGCGTGCAGCGGCTGCCGCTGCATTAATACTTTTAGAGGCCCTCAAAATCACAAACTATGCTCAACTCACTCTCTGCAGTTCTCATAACTTCCAAAATCTATTTTCTTCCTCATACCTGATGCATATACTTTCTGCTCCCCGGCTCCTTCAGCTGTACTCACTCTTTGTTGAGTCTCCCACAATTACAGTTGTTCCTGGCCCAGACTTCAATCCGGCCTCCCACATTATTCCTGATACTACACCTGACCCCCATGACTGTATCTCTCTGATCCACCTGACATTCACCCCATTTCCCCAAATTTCCTTCTTTCCTGTTCCTCACCCTGATCACGCTTGACTTATTGATGGCGGTTCCACCAGGCCTAATCGCCACACACCAGCAAAGGCAGGTTATACTATAGTACAAGCCACTAGCCAGCCTCTTAGAACCTCTCATTTCCTTTCCATCGTGGAAATCTATTCTCAAGGAAATAACTTCTCAGTGTTCCATCTGCTATTCTGCTACTCCTCAGGGATTCTTCAGGCCCCTTCTCTTCCCTACACATCAAGTTCGAGGATTTGCCCCACCCAGGACTGGCAAATTAGCTTTACTCAACATGCCCCGAGTCAGATAACTAAAATACCTCTTAGTCTAGGTAGATACTTTCACTGGATAGGTAGAGGCCTTTCCTACAGGGTCTGAGAAGGCCACCGCAGTCATTTCTTCCCTTCTGTCAGACATAATTCCTCAGTTTAGCCTTCCCACCTCAATACAGTCTGATAACAGACGAGCCTTTATTAGTCAAATCAGCCAAGCAGTTTCTCAGGCTCTTAGTATTCAGTGAAACCTTTATATCCCTTACGGTCCTCCGTCTTCAAGAAAAGTAGAATGGACTAAAGGTCTTTAAAAACACACCTCACCAAGCTCAGCCACCAACTTAAAAAGGACTGGACAATACTTTTACCACTTTCCCTTCTCAGAATTCAGGCCTGTCCTCCGAATGCTACAGGGTACAGCCCATTTGAGCTCCTGTAGAGACACTCCTTTTTATTAGGCCCCGGTCTCATTCCAGACACCAGACCAACTTAGACTGTGCCCCAAAAAAACTTGTCTTCTTTGCTATCTTCTGTCTAGTCATACTCCTATTCACCGTTCTCAACTACTCATACATGCCCTGCTCTTGTTTACGCTGCCGGTTTACACTGTTTTTCCAAGCCATCACAGCTGATATCTCCTGGTGCTATCCCCAAACTGCCACTCTTAACTCTTGAAGTAAATAAATAATCTTTGCTGGCAGGACCATGCTGAATCTCCTTAGGCACTCTCTAATCAGATATCCTGAGTCGTCCCAATTCTTAGACCTTTTATACCTGTTTTTCTCCTTCTGTTATTCCATTTAGTTTCTCAATTCATCCAAAACCGTATCTAGGCCATCAGCAATCATTCTATAGGACAAATGTTTCTTGTAACATCCCGACAATGTCACCCCTTACCACAAGACCTCCCCTCAGCTTAATCTCTCCCACTCTAGGTTCCCACGCTGCCCCAATCCCGCTTGAAGCAGCCCTGAGAAACATCACCCATTCTCTCTCCATACCACCCCCCAAAAATTTTCGCCGCCCCAAAACTTCAACACTATTTTATTTTGCTTATTAATATAAGAAGGCAGGAATGTCAGGCCTCTGAGCCCAAGCCAAGCCATCGCATCCCCTGTGACTTGCACATATAGGCCCAGATGGCCTGAAGTAACTGAAGAATCACAAAAGAAGTGAATATGCCCTGCCCCACCTTAATTGATGACATTCCACCACAAAAGAAGTGTAAATGGCCAGTCCTTGCCTTAAGAGATGACATTACCTTGTGAAAGTCCTTTTCCTGGCTCATCCTGGCTCAAAAAGCACCCCCACTGAGCACCTTGCGACCCCCACTCCTGCCCGCCAGAGAACAACCCCCCTTCGACTGTAATTTTCCTTTACCTACTCAAATCCTATAAAACGGCCCCACCCCTATCTCCCTTTGCTGACTCTCTTTTCGGACTCAGCCCACCTGCACCCAGGTGATTAAAAGCTTCATTGCTCACACAAAGCCTGTTTGGTGCTCTCTTCACACAGACACGCGTGAAAGTAACTTGTTGTCATTGTTATAAATTTGTAACTCCATTCTTCTAGACTAACAGGTTGGCATTTTATTTTATTTTGTAATAGGGCCTCACTCTGTTGCCCAAGCTGAAGTGCAGTGGCACAATCACAGCTCACTGCAGCCTTGACCTCCTAGGTTCAAGCAATTTTCCCACCTGAGCCTCCCCAGTAGCTGAGATTACAGACAGGCACATGCCACCACACCTGGTTAAGTTTTTATTCTTATTTTTAATAGAGACAGGGTTTCATCCTGTTGTCCGGGCTGGTCTTGAACTCCTGAGCTCAAGTGATCCTCCCAACTTGGCTTCCTAAAATGCTGAGATTACAGGTGTGAGCCACCACACACAGCCCAGACCGGCGCCTTTGAAATAATAAGTATCTTTCCCATCCTGTTTTGTTTTTCCTGATTTTGTCTGTGGTCTCTATATTGCACAAAAATTATTAACTTTTCTACCATCAAACACAGATAATATATTTGCCTTGACATATTCTTGTAAGGCTTTTATATGAAGTCCCTCCCCACATTTAGGTCACAAAAATATTATTCTACATTTTTTTCTATTAGTTTTATGATATCCCCTTTTATGACTGCTTATTTAATCTATCTAGATGTAATTATTGTGAAAGGAAGATATCTTGGGCCCCCAAAATCACTAAGGAAAACTCAAGCTGGAAGCTGCTTAAGACAAACCTGCCTCAGTCTATTCAAAGTTAACCCTCTGCTCACTGAGATAGATGCGTATCTGATTTCCTCCTTTGGAAAGGCTAATCAGAAACTCAAAAGAATTTGTGTCTCACTTATCTGTGACCTGGAAGTTCCCTTCTGCTTCCAGTCTTCCTGCCTTTGCTTCAAGTTGTCCTGCCTTTCCAGACGGAACCAATGTACTTCTTACATATATTGATTGATGTCTCATGTCTCCCTAAAGTATATAAAACCAAGCTGCGCCCTGACCACCTTGGGCTGTCTTCAAGGACATTCTGAGGCTCTCACCGGTATGTCCTTAACCTTGGCAAAATAAACATTCTAAATTAACTGAGACCTGTCTCAGATTTTCTGGGTTCACCATATATAATAACATGTAGAAAGTAATCAAAATTTATTTTTCTGTATATTATGTCACTCATTCTATACTGTTACTAAATCAATCTATTTTTATCTTTGTTTTGTGTTTAATTATATGTTAGGTTTACAAATTTCCATTTGTACAGATTTGTCTTTTAGTTCTGTGTACTTTATCACAGTTAATTTGTTTTTTTCTTGCTCTGAATCTATATTTGAAATACAATAATTTGTTCTATATTTTAATATCTAGTGGAACATTATTCCTTTTTTTTCCATCTTTTAAGAGTGACTTGGCAATTTTTGGACCTTAAATTTTTCATATAAATTTCAGAGTAAGTTTAAAGTGTCTCTCAAAAAAAGTAATGTCTCTTTGCCTGTCTTTCACAACGTTGATACTCTTCAAAGAATACTGATTGATTATTTTATAAAATGTTTCTCAATTCGCCTTATACAGTGTTTTCTCATAATTGGAGTTAGGTTCTGCATTTTTAGCAGGAATAGCAAATTAAAAATATTATGTTTTCACTGCATCATACTAAGAAGTTTATGATACTAAGTTGTCTTATTATTGATTATGTTTATCTTAATCATTTGGTTGACTTACTATCTTCTAGATTTCAACACCGTAAATTTATTATTTTTCTCATTGTAAGTGATCAGTATCTTCCGTGAAATACTTTGAGACTGTATAATTTCTGGCTTCCTCTAATTTCTAGCCACTAATTTTAGCATCTAGTGGTGGATATTTTTAAATACATTTACTACTATGAAATTTTTCTAGTGATGATAATTTCCTGTTGTTGGCAATGGTACCATATTTATGTAAGATGTTAACATTTGTGAAGTGAGGTAAAGAGTTTAAGGTCTTTGTACTATTGTTGCAACTTTTCCTAAGTCTAAAACCTTCCCTAAAATAAATATGAAATTTATATACTGAGCTGATCATTATAAAACATCAACATGCATTGAAACATCACACTGTACTCCATAAGAATGTGCAATTATTATGTAGCAATTATAAATAAAATTAATTTTAAAACAGTAAAAAAAAAGTGATTTTATTTGGAATTATATTGAATTCACAGGTTAATTTTTTTGTTAATTTGAGGACAAATAATATCATAACTTAGCTGCCAGCCAACACCTATCCAGTAGTATGACCTGGCCACCTTTTATGAGTAAACTGTTTCATGAATAAGAACATGATGCATTTTGCCCAATGTTTCTTCCTTGTAAATGAAGTGAGAATTTAGTTTTTAAAATCTTATTTAATAATATAGAAATTATTGGTGACCTTTCTAAGAGAAGTTTTAGTAGAGAAATAGGATTAAAGACCAACAAGAATGCATCAAATAGAAAATAGGGGGAGAATTATTGAAGGCAGCACACACAGACAATTATTTCAAGAACACTTTGTGGAAACACAAAGAGGGTTACAGATCAGTGGCTGGAAAGATGGATGGATGTAAGGCTTTTGTTTTCATTTTTGTTTATCACAGAAAATCTACAGCATCCTCTTAAACTGTTGATATCATCCAGTAGGTCATGATCATTTGATAGAGAGGAATAATTTGATAAGGAGTATAAAGGGCAGAAATAGTGGAAGCAATTTTTTAAGGGTATAAGAAAATAAGAGAGGGCTCACATATTTGAGGCTCAATGCCAGTGAGTAATTATGATGGTTCTTGACAAAATTTAAGCTGGAACATAGGAAGTTAGAACATGAAAGCCTTTGGGGACCGCGAAAAAAAGGTAAGATCAATTGCATAATAAATCCTATTAAAGTCAAAGGAATGTGGCAATTGGAGTATTAAAGGGAAAGAGCTTTACATGTCTCTTCAGTTTTATTTATTGTTTTATGTCCCCAGTCATATGAATTAATCCACTGCCCAGAAATGTAGAATCAACTGCAATTAGGTCAAGTTTTAAATAGCAACTTCCTTTCAAGATATAACATTCATATTTATTCTACAAAGTCAGCCTTGTCACTAGATGATAGATATGAAGAAAGCTAGCCAAATAAATAGATAGAATTTATAGATTATATGTACCACATATGAGAACACCTGTATTTAAAATATTGCAGGAAAAGACCTACTTTTTCTTAACTTTCAACTTATCTCTATATCTTTTGTCTAGGTTTTCTATTATGAAAGCAAACATGATTTATGTCATTACAGATTATTATCATTTGACCAAGGTTTTTTTCTTCTCTATTTCAGAATAGAACTAAAATTTATTTAATACACACACACAAACACACACATCTTGCAAGATATAGTTTCTCATGTAATGTAAATTCACTGGGAATCATTCAAAAACACCTGTTTTTACTCTGTACTGTCACAGTTATATTCTCATATCTCTGGCATTGTTATCACTGCCTTGCATTTTAATTATTTACTTAGATGTCTTTTCATTACCCTCTTACTCTTTTGCATGGCATAGATTATATCTTAAAGTTTGTTACCCCAGATTTAAACCAATACAGGTAGGTGCTGAATATATATATATATACACACATATACATACACACACATATATATATGCAGACTTGCTATACAAATACATATATGAGTAATATGAATAACATAAATGAGGAGAAAAAGTGAACCCAAGAAATATCCTGAAGAAATATTCTAAAAATATGAAGTATATTATACTTTTAGAACAAAAAGGTGTGATGAACTAAGGATGGCCTTTTTGCTTACTAAATGAATCAGCTTTATTAAAGATTCAGGTAGTATAGTTTTACAATAGTCTGCAGGAACTCCGCTAAGTCTTTCATTATTTGGAAAAGTATCAAATTGGCAATTAGCGATCTGTTAGGCACATAACAACTTGGGGGAAAACAACAACAAAGGAATTTGCTTTACAAAGTATGTAATAATGATCGGTAATGTATCAACAAACAGTGTATCAAATCATGCTGTGATAATAGAGTCATTTTTGGTCTCTGATAGTCCTTATGCTGTTTCGTTCCTAAGGCGAGATAGTGTTATTTAAAGTTAACCTTGTTACTCTGAATTTCCAGGATCCTGTCTCATGTTAAAGACGTTTTTCCAAAAACAGGCCAGAAAATCTAAAATGTATACAAAGAAAAGCAATATGTGCCTGAGTAGAATATAGACTTAGCACTAGTGTAGACCTGAAAGAAAATCTTATTCCACGGTATATTGAAGATCCTAACTCGCTGGCCATTCAGTTTCTATCTTAAGGAGAAATAAAGTGGAGAAACATCAAAATCATATTTATTTTGAAAAAGCTAAATATCTACATGTTTCACCGATTGTATAAATATATACAATCTAAAGAATATTAAATTATAATTATATTTTACTGCAAATCTACTATGACCAAGTAAATAAGATTTCTCACCTTTCAGGAGAAATATATGAGTATGAATTTTATTTTCAAATTAATACAAATAATGAAACTGTAACTTAGATTGATTTAAATCAGTGGTACTTGGATACCTTTTCACTCTTTATACATTGAACTTTAAGATGTTTTGTAAATACACACACACAATACTCCATGTCTTAAACTTTTCTTAATCTGGAAGTCCAAAGTTTGCTTCTTGTTGTTTCTTTATTTTTGTCAGGCTCAATCTCACATCTTAAATTCTAGTAAGAAAAATTACAAATACTAATATGTTTCACACTGTCATCTACTTAAAATGATTGTCTGCTACCATTATTTATTTTTTATTTATTTGTTTTTTTTTTTTTTGAGACGGAGTCTCGCTCTGTCGCCCAGGCTGGAGTGTAGTGGTGCAATCTCCGCTCACTGCAAGCTCCCCGTCCCGGGTTCATGCCATTCTCCTGCCTCAGCCTCCCTAGTAGCTGGGACTACAGGCGCCCGCCACCATGCTGGGCTAATTTTTTGTATTTTTAGTAGAGACAGGGTTTCACCGTGTTAGCCAGGATGGTCTCAATCTCCTGACCTCGTGATCCGCCCGCCTCGGCCTCCCAAAGTGCTGGGATTACAGGTGTGAGCCACCGCGCCTGACCAATTTTTTAAACCCGATTAGTCTTGTATGCTGTAGCTGCAGGGTGAATTTCTAAGACATTTATCCTGCTTTTACTTTGAGCCACTCTCATAATAGTGTTTGCTTCTACATCATTGTTATTACTGAGTGGCATTTCAACTGTCCACTGACATATCTCCACATGCTCCTCCCAACCTTATTAAAGGTAAAGACTACATCTTACTATTTGTAACAGCATTTAGTGCTCTATTGGATTTCTGGCAGGTTTTGAATATATATTTAGTGGAGGAATACATTAGTGAATGGCATGCATGAATGGAGTGAACCCAAGAAATATGCAAAAGTACTAAAAATAACATAACATGTCATACTTGTGAAGTGTTACGATGCAGTGAACTAAAGACCTGTTTTTGGCCTGATGTTTGTTTTTCTCAGTGGAAAAAAAAAGTTATGGTTTCTTTCAGATCTAAAATATGGGAATGTAAAGGGGCTATAAGTCAACTTTATAGAAAGGAAAGAGAAAATTGAAGCAGAATGATACTGGTGAGATTTCTAAAACTTCTTCAGAGTCATCTGGGAGCTTGGTTGAATCAAATTTCATGACAAGGAAAGAAATGTGATGTAACTTTTTTTCTTATAGTATAAAGGTGCTTCTATGTCATTAGGCATAGAAATCAAAGGGCCTGGTGAATAGCGTAGCCAACAAAATAATCTGTGTAAACAAAGAATCATTTAAGAATATGAAATTTAAAAAATATATATAACAATACAGAAAAAGTTAAGAAACATAGGTAAGGAAAATAAGTTGTTTTAATAGCCAAAAGCAGCTTCCATTTAATAACTGCTAAAGAAAAAGCCCATCAGTTTAGGAGCTCTCTTTTCCTGACCACTCCTGTGGAACCACCTGCCACATGGCTCACTAAGGAGTAGCTAGCTGTCCACATGGGAATGTGTTGCTTGATTAGGTAAAGATTTATTGTAATGTTAATTAAGTCAATTTTATTGTTCCTTAGTTCTCTTGCCAAATTCACTCTTGGCAAAATAATACAGGAGGATATTAAATGCAGGCTAAAGTTTTTACTGATCTTTCCAAAAATTACATGAAACAGTGGTAAGCATTTTTATTTTGTCTACTGTCAAAGCGAGGCATGATTCTGAGAAGCAATGTATTATTCAAATTATTTTATATTTTCAATTACTTGCAGTACAAATGTTCTCAACAGTGATAATAGTAGGGTGGGATTATGCCTGTGATAAAGGAATGATCAATAAAGACTGTAATAGATGTATGCTCAGGGCCAAAGAAAGGCATCTACATCAGATGGAAGATGTTGGTAGAGATGATAGATCAAATCACTGACTAAGCAACAGTGTCAACACTAGACACAATTCTAAACAATAAAACTGACATAGGGACTTATAAAGAAAAGAATAACAGCATAAGATGAATCTCTTACTAGTTACTTTGCCTTAATCAGACACTTTTGACTTTTTTAAACAATGCCGATAATTCATATGCTGCCTCAAGATCTTGACATTTAAGGCTTCATCTTTCTGGAATGCTCTTTCCCAAGATAGAGGCATGAAATTATTGCTTCATTCAGATATATTCTCAAATGTCATATGGTAGAAGAGGACCTTCCTAACTATTCTAAGCTCTTTGCAAAAATGATCTGAAATTATATATTGCATGTGTTACCTAAATATCATGGGCAATATCCACATTTTATATTGCTTTGGTCCTGCAATTAATAGTTTAATAGTCTGTTCTTATTTGAAATTCTTTCATCTTAGATATATAACTCAAGATATGCTTCTTTCTTTTAGTACTTTTAGTAGTTTTCCTACTGGATTTAAGCATATCACTACTGTGTGCATCAATCATTTGACTATAATTATGCTAAGCTATATAATTTTTAATTTTTATGGGTCTTTAGCACATTGCTTTCTACACTACTCTTGGCTTCTCTGTTTAAACTCAGTAAAAATAGCCATTTTGAATATCACTGTCATTTTTCTTCTTGAGCTACCTGTTATTTAAATTTAGTATATTTAACTTTGATATTAAAATGAGCTCAAATTATTAGAAATCATGATTCTAATTAATGTGAATATATCCTATATATACTATATACAACATGTTGTGTATGCATATATAACATATAATATTTAATATATCTCTTATAAATGTATATACCTAATATAGTTAATACATGTATGTATGCTCTATTTAATATCTCTGCATATATAATGTATATTTAATGTATCTATTATAAATATATATTATAGTGAATATCTCTATCTTTGTATGTATTTATTGAATATCTCTTGAATAGCTGATTGGAATCTTTTGCCAACATCAATTTATTTCCTTTCTTTAATTAGCTATTAACTTTCACTAACACAAACCAAAATAGTAAGAGGTAATCACACTTCAAATGGATCATTCAAGTGATCCATTTTTTAATTATCTGTTGAATCCCATCATGATTACTGGGATTCAACAGAAAAGTAACAGGAAATTCCTGAAGCAAGGTAGGAGAGAGAAACAAGGCAGCCTGCTCAGAAAGACCTGGAGGGGACTCCCCAATGCAGGGAAGGGATAAGTCAGAGATCTTCAGTCCACATTCCCACCATGGACTTCTGCAATCCTAGACAAAAGAGACCCTCTCAACACTCGTGGGCCCTGAAACTAACATAGGAAACTGCCAGGAGATTTTGCGACAGCATCGCTGGGGGGAACGAGTTCTTGCTGGATCCCACACAGTACCCAGGATGTAAGGAGCTACAACAAGGCACCACTTTAAAGCCCCACCTACAACAGACTGCACCATGCTCCCGCTTACCACAGCTGTCACCTACACACATCATTTGGGCTCATGAGGACAAGTCTGCCCAACCAAGCTATTCTCTCATCCCATGCCAGTGCATGCAGTCCAGGGGCCAGGGGATTGCCCTGTCCAGCCCACAACCTTTAGTACCTATGCATTTCTCCTGGGGGCCTAAGGTTGGGCTACCCACACTGCACTGCCACCAGAGCTGGTGCCAACCTGATGCACCACTTGCAGGCCTGGAGACTGGCCTGCCCAGCCCATGGCAGCCACCACCAAGATCAGCACACACTGCTCAGGATTCAGAGGATCATCCTGGCCAAGCCTTTGCCAACATACACAACATGACAGCTGTTCAGGGGCCTGAAAACCCACTCACCCACTTGCACAACACTGCCACTACTGACATTTGAGTAGGTCAATTACAGGCCCAAGAATAGGCCCTCCTGGATCTACTAATTTCAATATCAGCATATGCTTCCCTGAAGCCCAAGGATGGGCATGCTAAGCCCACCACTGCCACCACTGCGGCCAAAGGATTAGCCCACCTAGGATCCCAGTTCCCAGGAAAACTTCACTATAGCTTTCATTAATAACCATACCCTAAGCCACAAAAAATATCACAGATGTCAATGACACTGTTTATAGTTGAAAAAATACAGAGAAAACACTACTGCACATAGGCAAAATCAAAGCCAAAATGCCCTACCCAACCAAAACCATGAATTCATCTTCAGGAAAAAGTCTCCCCTACAAAAGCAAATTCAACAAAATCAGAAGTGACTATTGCACCAGATGCACAGATACAAAAAGGACTGAGAAAACATGAAAAGACAAAGAAATATGACACCTCCAAAGGAACACAATAATTCTTCAGCAACAGATCCCCACCAAACAAAAGTTTCCAAAATCTCAGAAAAGTAAATCAAAATGTTGACTTCAAATAAGCTCAGTGAGATAAAACGGAGTTCTGAAAACTAATGTAAATCAGAAAAACAAATCCAGATAGGACTGAGAAATTTACCAAAGAGATAGGTATCATAAAAGCAAAAGAGAGAAATTCTAGAAAGGAAGAACTCATTGAATAAAATACAAAATATATATGAAAGCTTCAGTAGATTAGAACAAGTGGAAGAAAGAATGTTAGGACTTGAAGAAGTTTTTTAAAAAATACCCCAATCAGACAAAAATAAAGAAAGAAAAATTTTTAAAAATGAACAAACTCTACAGGACACCATAAAGCAACCAAATACTCAAATTATCAAAGTCCCAAAAGGCAAAGAAATAACAAAAGAGTTAGAAAACCTACTTAGTAAAATAGTGTGTGGAAACTTCCTAGGAAGAGATTTAGACATCCAGATGCAGGAAGCTTTCAGAGATCTTTAAACAGATACAATGCAAAAACGTCTTCTATACTGCAGATTATAGTCAAACTGTCTAAACACAAAGAGATAATCCTAAAAGCAGTAAGAAAAAAGCATTTAGTCACCTCGAAAGGAATCCCCATTCCACTAACAGTGGATTTTTCAGCAGAAGAGATAATTTGTATTACTGCTTCAATCTAACTAATTCTATTCTTTCCTGGCTGAGAATGAGATGAAATTGAAGCAGTAGTAAAAATTCTCCCAACAAATGAAAGCTCATGACCAGATGGATTCATACCAAATTCTGCCAAACATATAAAGAAGAACAAATGCCAATCCTCAAACTATTCCAAAAATTTGAAGACGGAGGAAATCTTGCTAATGTATTCTATGAGACTAGCATTACCTTCATAGCAAAACCAGACAAAGATACAAGAAAACCACAACAAAAAAGACACGCCAATATCCCTGATGAACATAGACGCTAAAATCCTTAACAAAATACTAGAAAACCTAATTGAACAGTACATCATAAAGAATGATCAAGTTGGATTTATTCCATAGATTTAAGGATGGTTTAACATATGCAGAGCAATGAAGGACACATAAACCCATGATCATCTCAAGAGACTCAGAAAAAAAATCATAATATGCAATGTCCTTTCATGATAAAAACTCTCAACAAATTAGGCATAGAAGGAACATATTATACTTCGAATTAATAAAGACATATATGACAAACCCACAGCTAACATCATACTAAATGGGAAAAATTTGAAAGCTTTTTATCTTATAACTGGAACAAAAAAAAAGGATGTATACTTTCACTACTAATATTTAACTGGAAGTCCTAACCAGAGAAATCTTACAATAGAAAGAAATAAAAGGCATCAAAATGTGAAAAGAGGTAGTCAAATTGTCCCCTTTTAGAGACTATATGATTTTATATTTAGAAAAAACAAAAAATTCTACCAAAAAATTATTATAAGCAAATTGAATAAAGATGAAGGATTCAAAATCAAAATATAAAAATTAGTAAATTTCTATATACCAATAATGAAATAGTCAAAAAAGAAATCAAGAAAACGATTCCACTTAAAATAGCTACCAGTAAATATATAAATACATTTTTTCACACATATACATATGAAAATACCTAGGAATAAATTTATACAAGGGAGTAAAATATATCTACAAGAAAAACTACAAAACAGTAATAAAAGAAATTGAAGAGGCCATAGACAAATGGAAATTCATTCTAAGCTCCTGGATCAGAAAAATGAATTTCATTAAAATAACCATACTACTCAAAACAATCTACAGATCCAATGCAATCCTTACCAAAATACTATCATTTTTCACAGAATTAGAAAAAAAAAATCTAAAATTTGTATAGAATCAAAAAAGAGCATAACTAGCCAAAGCATTACTGAGCAAAAAGAACAAAGCTGGAGGTGTCACACTGACTTCAAAATATAGTACAAGTCTATAGAAACCAACACAGCATAATATTTATATACAAGCAACACAGACCAATGAAATAGAATTAAAAACCCAGAAATGAATTCATATATTTACAGCTAACTGCTCTTCCACACAGCTGTCAAGAACATACAATGGGGAAAGAACACTCTCTCCTATAAATTGAGCTGGGAAAAGTCAACTGAAAGAAGAATGAAACTTGACTCCCATCCCTCATCAAATACAAAATCAACTCAGGATAGATTAAACCTGACACTATGAAACTGCTAGAAGAAAAGATAAGGACAACTCTTCAGAAATTGGTCTAGGCAAAGAATTTATGGCTAAAACCTCCAAAGCTCAAGCCACTAAAACACAATGGGATAAATGGGACTATATTAAACTACAAAACTTCTACACAGCAAAAGAAACAATCAACATGGTGAAGAGGCAAACTCTAAAATGGGGAAGCAAGCCGGGCAAGGTTGCTGACACCTATAATCCCAGCACTTTGGGAGGCCACGGCAGGTGGATCACCCGAAGTTAGGAGTTTGAGACCTGCCTGGCCAACATGGTGAAACCCCATCTCTACTAAAGATTCAAAAATTAGCCAGGCATAGTGGTGGGTGCCTGTAATTCCAGCTACTTGGGAGGCTGAGGCAGGAGAATCACTTGAACCCGGGAGTCAGAGGCTGCAGTGAGCTGAGATTGCGCCACTGCACTCCACTCTGGGCAACAGAATGAGACGTCATCTCAATAAATAAATAAATAAAATGGGGAAACATATTTGCAAACTACTTAATCATCTTACAGGGTACTAATATCCAAAATATACAAGGAAGTCAGGTAAGTCAACAGTAAACACAAAACCATCTTATTAAAAATGGACAAAGGACATGAATAGACACTTCTCCAGAAAAGATATACAGATGGCCAACAAGTATATTTAAAAATGCTCAGCATCTCTAATCATCAGGGAAATGCAAATCATAATCACAATGAGAAATTTTCTTACCCCACTTAGAATGGCTATTATTAAAAAGAAAAAAAAAATAGAGTTACAATTATGCGGAGAAAAGAAAACAAAAAATGTTGGTGGAAATATAAATTAGTAAAATCACTATGAAGAACTGTGTGGAGGTTCCTCAAGAGCAGAAGCAAAATTGTAAATTCATGTGAGGGCTCAAGCCCTCTTGCAAATTCTGGCATAGTGGCTATAATGCCTACTAGCTGTGACTAGTCCTGGGGTCCTCCATGACCTCATGTTAGTAATTTCCCTCCATCCTGCCCACATATTTGTATAATGATACTTTATTAACATATTTATGCCTAGTGTTCCATTATTGGAATGCCAAGCTTGTGGGAGTTATTTACATCCTACTGCTCAAGGTCATCACCAACGTCTGATTTTTCACAAAAAGTTTTGCAACCTCTGGTATAAATGGGTTAAATTGTTCTCAATCACCACTTTTGACCATGCCTTCTGTTTCCCGCCTGGATTTGAACTGATATCTTCATTAACAATTGAATGATGTATTACTTTTTTGTTTAACAGCTATACATGGTTATAAAAAGAAGAAAAATAAAGTCTATTATTGAAAATCTATTAGCTGTCTTCTTTGTTTCTTATATTTCATTTCCAGCAATGCTCCTAACAGATTCCAAAGGGAGTGTATGAAAATCTAACAATCAGTAAGTAGAGTCTACAGTGGACTTTATATTAATATTACTCATTCTGTGGATAAACATGTGTTTCTTTCTCAGAGGCATACTAGAAACATAAGTGACTAAAACTTCTTTGATCATTATTGTGGGGGGAAAAGGAGAAATTAGTAAAAAGAAAAAGATGTTTATAGAGTACATAATACATGTTAGGTACTGTGCTTGGCATTTTAAAAATGCTATTTTATTAGTCCACACTTTTCAGAGGGAAATCAGCAAGTGCAACCTACTTCTGAAAGTAAATTAAGATAGAAAAAAGAAGGATTAATTTGTTTATTGATTTCACTTAGAGTAATAAAAAGACCTTCAAACCTTACGGGATATAGTTGTTAAAGCTACACTAGAAATGGACCATCAGGCACAATTATTACTCTTATTCCTATTGACATGCACCATCAAGAAGAGTAATTTAGGACACCCTCAAGGTCACTAAGAAAGAGAATGATTTCATTAAAGCTATCAAACTTATCTTAACTATTGTGTTTCTCATTATATTCTAACATACTCTTCTTTAACAGAAATAAAACTGAAATTTGAATTAAATAAATGTGTTTAGCAGCAGCCATTTCTCAGGAAATGCAATCAATGCACAATAACTTCCCAAATACACAGTAATTTGTGAAAGGCAAGTACTATTATGAAAATATATAATTAATGTCAGATATATAGCATAAACCATACAATATTCCTCATTTTGTTCATAACATTTAGGAACATAAAATTAAATTCCACACCTTCTTATCCAATTATATATTTTTAACTTAACTAAAGAATGTATTGGTCTATCAAAAATATGTTTGTCAATTAAACTTTAATTGATTCAGGTTGAAACTATAAATATGAAACAGAAAAGTGTTTATTATCTAATGAATTTATCCTTTTCATGAATACATTTTTATTTTGAAAATTCAGCTTTATTTTTTACTTCAGTTATCTTTTTAAAAATACAAATATAAGATAATTTAAAAATACAACAGAAAATTCCATATACCTAGCTTACGTTAGGAAACCCCTGGAGGGTGCCTGGTCAATTGGCTATATGTTCTTCCTAACAAGTACAATTTTAAGACAAGAAATAATTCCTGGATGATCTATCTGCAGATTTTTTTTTTTACAAAGTGGAGGCTGTAAATCACAAATATAAAATGAAACACTAGATGAGAGTAAACTATTAGGCTGCAGAACTACAGGGACTAGATGACATCTGTGACTTATGCTTAAGCTCTTCAGAACAGACTCACGTGTATGCATATGAAGGTAACTGGTGTTCGTGTACAGTGTAATAAACAAATGAAAATAAAGTAAATAAGAATATGGCAAGATTGACCTCAGAATGTAGTTTTAAATATCATGTCATCCTTGGATATGAAAACAAAAGAAAGCAAAATAAATATTGCCTTGGAAGTACAAAAATAAAATAGGATTTTAATAATGGGGAAGTTATGATATTTTTAAAATGTGCGTAAATGACTTATGGCTCTGAGAAGCAAGAACAAAATTGATTTTACCATTTTACTATCATAAAAAATTGATTTTACCATTTTTTCTTCCCCTCTAACTTGAGGTAAGTAGTGTCCACATGTGACCCAAGATGTTCATGAAGCAGGGGTAAGAAACAGGTCCTTGTTTGTCAACCACTGAGATTCCTGGCAAATAATAATAAAAATAATAAAAATAACTTTCTGTCATAAAATATACCTAACAAATATAGCAAGAATAAAGAGGCAGTGGAGTCATTAGGAAGAACACTCGTATTTTAGACTGGTAAGATGACTATTCATATTACATATTCTGAAAATATTTGGTAAAACTCTTCCTTATGATAACTTGGAAGACAAAGAATCTCCCCAAAGAGAAACCAGGAATTATATAATAGTTTTAAAGTTAGAACTATTTATTGTTTCCAGTTGTTATATTATAAAGTTCCGGTGCCACAAAAGAAATAGCACTCGGATATAAAATTTTCTAATTCTCAGCAAGGCAAGACATTTCTACAGAAGGGTGTGCCCTTACAGATGAAGCAATGGTGAGCGCACACTTGGACAAAGGAGGGGAAGGGGTTCTTATCTCTGACGCATGTGGCCCCTGCTGCTGTGTCTTTCCCCTATTGGCTAGGGTTAGACTGCACAGGCTAAACTAATTCCGATTGGCTAAAGAGAGCAAGGAGGTGAGTACTTTGGTGGGAGAAAAAAAAAATGGTTATGCAGGGTGGAGAATGTGTCAGGGCAGAGCAGGTAGCAGGTAATCTGAATGAGTCAGGTTGGAGTAGGTAATCAGAAAGAGTCATGGTGGAGGAGGTAATCAAAAAAGGTTGCTTTACGAGAAAGTTAAGTTTAAAAGTAGAAGGCAAGGAATTGAACATACTGACATATTGATTCTTAGAAGAGAAATTTAGACCTTATATCTAACACAATCAATATAAAATAAGAATATCTTGAGAAGATAAGGGCCTATTACAACTCAGCCTCTTGACCAGGCACACTTCAAATATTTGACTATTGATAAAAACCTCTGAGTAGATTAATTTGTCCAATAGTGAGTTTCCTAAAGTTGGACAAAATTACTCAAGTAAAAGAGGGTAAGAGTGTGGCTCTCCCTTTTTTGTGTGATGGTTTCAAGTTGACCACAATGAGGTCTAGAGAAATAAATTTTTAGAAAAATGTGTGGGTGTGGGTATCAGTACAGGTAACAGACTAAAATTGCATAATATAGAAAGCCAACCAAATTTTTGAGAATTTTGTACTGATTAATATAGAAACCTAAATTATTGATTAAACATATTATTTGGAGACAGAAAAGAGAGTCTAATCAAGAATCCTCAATCCTAATGGTAAGAGAGTCTTGAAACATCTGCCCAGCTGGATTTCAGAATTGTTATGTATTGGTACAGTACATAATTTATGTCTCCCATTGTTTCCTCTCCAGATGTGATGTTTATTACAGTTATCCCTTTACTGTTCCTCATTTAGGTTTAGTCGACATGAAGAAGTCATTCGTCTTTTTAGTTTACAGGCCCCAGAGCAAAAGGAGTCACAACAGATGTAATTTAGAGATAATGAGATCCTGGATATAAGTTTACTGTCGATATTGTATGAAATATTTATGTTACCTTTCTTTGAGAATGGTTGAGTTTTGTTTTGTTTTAAAAAATTTAAGGGAAACCAGTGCAGTTTTGTTATATGAATATGTTAGGTAGTGATATGGTTTGACTCTATGTTCCCACCCAGCTCTCACCTTGAATTGTAATAATCCCCATGGTGTCAAGGGCAGGACCAGGTGAAGATAACTGAATAATGGTGGCATTGTTTCCCATGCTGTTCTCCTGACAGTGAGTGAGTTCTCATGATATCTAATGGGTTTAAAAGGAGATTCTCCCTTCTTTTGGCACTCATTCTCCCTACTGTTACCCTGTGAAGAGCCGCCTTCCACCATGATTGTATGTCTCCCGAGGCCTCCCCAGTCATGCAGAACTGTGAGTCAATTAAACCCCTTTTTTTAAATAAATTACCCAGTCTCAGGTATTTCTTCATAGCAGCATAAGAATGAACTAATACAAGTATTAATGAAGTCTGGGCTTTGAGTGTAGCCATCACCTGAGTAGCATACATTCTACCCATTAAGTAATTTCTCATCCCCTACCCTCCTCCCACCCTTCCAATGATCCAAATCTCCAATGACTATTATTACATATTCTATGTCCATGTGTATGCATTATTTAGTTCCCATTAAATAGAACATGCTGTATTTGGCTTTCTGTTTCTGAGTTGTTTCACTTAAGATAATGACCTCCAGTTCCATCCTTGGGCTTGTTTTACATGTGAAATGAAAAGAAATGAGTATCTGTGGCTAAGGGGAAAACTGTAGTTGCTTTTACTCTTATTCAAAATATTTGTTCAGCATGATATGTTCATCAGAACTGACATACACTGCCCCTTACTGGGGAGCTCATAGTACTCTGTCCATTTTAAGTAACAATTAGCCATATAACGTGTTTACACCAATGAAGTGTGAGTTAAAGAAATGTGTGTCAAAAGAATAAATTTTAAGAATCATTATATGGTTCCACCCTGATTTATAATTTTTTGTGTTGTAATATCAGCAACATACTAGTTAGGCTTTGCCACTTAGCTTAAATCCCTGCCTTATGAAAACATAGATAAATGTTAAAATTCAACTTGTAATAAATACCTAGCATGAATCAAATTCTTTGTTGTAAACCACTAACACATTGAGATTCAGTTTCATCATAGTAATTTTGCCTATGCTAATTAATACAATGTGAATAATCACAGATCGTTTATTTAAAATATAAATAAATTTTAAAGCTAGAAATCAAATTCAATGCAAATACCAATGTTGGTTTTTCTTGTCTTTCATAGCACAATAATAGTGAAATTTATTCTTTGGTATAGTTACAAATAAATATTTCTTTAACTGTGAATAACAAAATTAACAAATATGAACAGAGGATATTGTTAAACTTTTCCCAAATAAATTTTCACAATATGAAAATAGATATTTTTAAATATTTTTGACACGTTGCAATTTTTAAGTCAGGCTGAATTTGGAAGAAAAAAGATAAATTATAAATTTACAATTATAAAATTATAAACAATTCAGTGGCTTTCTAGTCTACAAATGTCCAAGGAACTTTAATATTTATATGTGATTTTATGGCAATAACAGCTAGGTTCTGTGAGTAAATCATGTTCATTTCTGTCATTGCCTCTGGTAATGATAAAATCAATTTCGAACCTTTAAGACTTGAACCCTAAATTTATAACCATCATTTTTAGATTATTAGATAAATCACAAAATTTTGTAGCTCTTACCAGGCAGTGTTTATTATCTTTAATAGAGAAAACAGAGATTGATCCATTATGTTTCTTTACACATAAAGAGTGTTCAGTTGACATCCAGTCTGAACATCGGCGGAGACGATGTACTACCACTTTTGCTGCAATCATAAAACAATTTTATGTTCCGAATGATGTGTTTTAACTTAGGTTTGAACTTTCTAAAATTTTGGAAAATTTGAGTTTTCCATGAACATATTTGAAATACAGCTTAATATTAGTTAATTCTGTGTGCCCTAAAACTTTATCCAGTGACAACATTACATATATGTTTGTGTGTATCTGTTTGTATTTTACTACCATTCTCTCATTTTTATTAATATACTAAAAAAGTTGTTGTTAGCATTGTCATTAAAATATCTTGTTTTCTCCAGGTAAGAAAGTAAATTTCATTATTATATGCTGTCACCTTTTCTGAATAGTTTTACAAAAGATAAAAAAATACAAATTATATCTTTCATTTATTTCAATGAAAACATAAAATTCCATATATACTTTCATATTCAGCGCACAAATTGATAATGAAAATTCTACATTACTGTGTAGTGAGGGTTTTGGGAACTATTTTTAACATGTTCAAAATGCTCCTCTGGGCATTCATCCAATGTTTTCCTCTCTTATATTAATGAATGTTGGGGCTGGCTAATAGTTAATCTACTCTCTTTCTGCTACACAATGATTATACCTTTAAAAAATCTGGTTAAATCATAAAGCCTCTACCTCTGACTATAGCGATGGATGAAGAGACAAGTTGTGACCCAAACAAAATCAATCAGAATTCTTCCCTGGGATCCTTGATGTTGAAGTAGTCAGTGAAGCATAGAGGCTTTACTCTGTTGTGATTATAGAAACCTGGAGCCAGGTTTCTCATAAATTTGTGGAAGTTCATCTAGTAGAAAAGAATGAATTCAAACTTTAGAAAGAAGAGATAGCTGGAGAAAAGAGAGTATAACCTAATTTAAGTATACAATTAGAGTTTGTGTGAAATGAGGACTATTTTGATTTTGAATTATTGTTAGATAAAACTGAAACTGAAATAGTGTATTTTGCAAATATTGAAGAAATTGAAGTATGAAAAATGGGAGGAAATAATTTTTAATTCAATCAAAAATGAACTATTCCTATAATAGCAGAAATAGAATTATACTGAACAAGATAAAACATTGTATTGTTTAAATCTTATAATTGTTTGATATATTACTGGCCAAATTTTCAGCTGATCAATTACTCCTATAATGTTACCATTTTTGTTTTATATACTTGTGGGTATGTTAAAAATGTCTATATGTTTATAATTGATTGATCTTCTTGATGAACTTCCTTATCATTTTGGGTTGATTCAATTTGTATATTGCCCCCATTTTTTTTTTCTGTAAGGTTTACTTATTTATTTATTTATTTAATTTATTGAAACAAGAGTCTTACTCTGTTACCCAGGCTGGAGTGCATTGGCGCATCATGGCTCAATGTAGCCTCAACCATCTGGGCTCAAGCTATCCTCTCACCTCAGCCTCCAAAGTAGCTAGAAATATGGTGCACACCACTACAACTGGCTAACCTTTTTATGTGTATTTTGTAGAGATAGAGTCTCACTATGTTGCCCAAGCTGGTCTTGAAACCCTGGCCGCAAGGGATCCTCCTGCCTCAAATTCCCCAAAGTGCTAGGATTACAGGCATGAGCCACTGCACTTGGCCTAGTTTGACCCATATAAAATGTCTACATCAAGTTATTTGGCTTGTATTTGCCTAATATTTTTAAAAATTTGCCTTTATATTATATTTGATATTAGATTCAAGATTTCCATATTTAAAATATTTTAGTAGTTTTTATTTCAATTATTCAAATTTTTCTGTTATACATAGATTTAAAGATTATTTCCTTCTTATTTTTTGCCTTGTTTCTTTCTTGTCTTACATTGAATTATTATAATTTCTTTATTTCTTATTTTTATACTGGTTTTTAAATTATTACCTTTCTTTCAGCAGTTACTTGGAAATATGCCATGAAGTCATTAAATAATGAAAACCTACAATGTATTTAGGCACAAAAAAGAAAAAGAATCTATGCATTGTTTTATCTTTTTATACTTATTTAAAGAAATAGACTAATTTTGCCTAAATGTAGGCAACATGGAGGTAAAAAGAAACCTTAGGAAACTATTACAACAATTGAAGTAATCAATGGTGGTTGCTTGAACTAAGAGGCAGTTGGCAATGTCAGATTTTTTAAATCAATTTTAGAAGTTAAAGTTGATTGTACTTCTAGATTGACTGATTATGGAGTTCAAGGGAAAGACGGACATTAAAGAGGACTCATGTTTTTGGTCTTGTGTGGGATGAGTAGATATGGCTTTAAAATTTTAAAAGTTATGTTTTGAACCTGTTCAGTCTGAGAAACCGACTTCATATCCAAATGAAAAAGTCAAGGAGACACTTGTATATATGAGACCATTATTCAGGAAAGAGACCTAGAATACAGCTGTAATTTTCAGTGCTAAATATGTACAAAAGACATGTAAAGCCAATGGATTGAATAAGACCACAGAGTACATACAGAGAGAATTTGAATAAGTCAAGGAACTAAGAAGGAACTCAGAAGAAGAAGCTGTATATAATAGGAGGAAAACCAAGAAAGTGTGCCATCTGGAAAGCTAAGTTAAAAAAACCAAGAACGGGGCATGATCAACTATGGCAAACCATTTCCTGTAGTCAAGTGAGAGAAGGGAACTTGATTTTTGAATTCACCTATAAAGATACTTTTGATCAATTTGTATAGGCCCCTGAGAGAATAGGAGGTGATGAAGTGGTGAGAGGGGTACAGGTAATTACTTTCTTAAAAAAAATTTTTTTCCACCAAGGAACCAAAATATAACAAGCGATAGTGGGAAGAGGAAAATAAATTTAAGAGATCATTAAGTCTAATAACCCAATGCTTCATGTGTATGTTATTTCCTTAGCTTTGTTAAAATTGACATTCGTACTTGTGATTCTGTTCATTTTTAGAGCTTCTAAGTTATTTGGGTTCTCTGAGAAAAGAAAGAGAATGCAATAACTTTATTCCCTGAATTTAAAACTAAAAGTTGCATATGAAGGAAACAGATAGAAACACCAACACCTGGATATACCAACTTGATAAAAAGCTTTTATAGCACAATTTGATCATTCCATTTATGCTATAATTATGCCAAATATATGTTAATATGAATTATATGTGAATCAAATTAACATTTAATTTACATGATGTTAAATATACATTTGGCTGAATTAGATTATCTCTGTGATTTTTGTATCACTGGGATAGAGAAATAAATCAGATTTTAAAATACATATTTTTTTATTTGTATGATAATGTTATCATTACAAAATCTAATATAAAAGTATCATCACCAAAATTTAGTAGTAAAGAATTTCTACTTTTATATTATGTTGCAAGAAAATAATTTATCAGTACTCTAAATAGCTGATTCCTTTGTGTTTGTTCAACTATATCATTTTCATCAAGAAAAAAATTCCATATTTTCCTTTTTCCTTTAAGAAAGTTTAAAACTATGATTGGTGCTTGTCAAATCTTTTAAAATATTTCAACTTCAACAGTTGGTATTGTGTAGTTGTCATTTTGAAAATAGCTTTACCAAAGTATAATGTATATAAAACTCACCTGTTTATTTACTTTATTTTACTTTTTTTTTGAGACGGAGTCTTGCTCTGTCGCCCAGGCTGGAGTGCAGTGGTGCGATCTCCGCTCACTGCAAGCTCCATCTCCCGGGTTCACGCCATTCTCCTGTCTCAGCCTCCCGAGTAGCTGGGACTACAGGCGCCCGCCACCACGCCTGGTTAGTTTTTTTGTATTTTTAGTAGAGACAGGGCTTCACTGTGTTAGCCAGGATGGTCTCAATCTCCTGACCTCGTGATCTGTCCGCCTCTTCCTCCTAAAGTGCTGGGATTACAGGCGTGAGCCACCACGCCCAGCCAAAACTCACCTATTTTAAGTGTAACATGAAAGCTTTTTAAAAAATATTTTGCTTGCTATCTATTAAAAACTGTAAGGCTTCATTTTTCTGTATTTTTAGAATTTATAGTTTCAAATAGGATGAAAAAATGTATTTTGGCTATCATGTTTTTCTAATAATTTTCTTCTTTTTTTATACTCTGTATTCTGAAGTAAATATATTATGTCTAAAATGAAGATGATTTGTTGTACTTTTATTTTCTCCTCATTAAAGTAAATTATGAAGTTATAAAATTGACATTTTGCCTTTGATTCTCAACATCATAGACTACTTCTATATGTATTGTTTCTTAAAATATTCATAAATAAATTATGCTAAAACACTAGAAAATAAATACGGACCTTTAAAGTCATTAAGAATCATAATGCCATAAACAATTACGCCACAATTAAAATTATAATCCAACCTAATATATTTTCTTCTACATTTAATATTTGGAACATTTTTATAAAGATTTACACAAACAATGGAATCAAAGTATTAAATATTTTTCATTTACAAAATTCAAGGGCAGAGTCAACACTAAATAATATATTTAAGTCTATAAAAAGGTAGAAACTGAACTTCACATTCCATATCACCAATTCTATTTTCTGCGCCATTACTTCTGCTTTTTGTTCCTTCTTTGAGAGCTTATATTCTTCTAAGGTACTTGTCTATTTCCATTATTTCCCTTTCTCCTAATTCTCCAAACAGCTCTCCTTTCATTTGTTTATTTTATTATTTTACCTCTGGTTATTTTTCAAATTCATGTCATCTTAAATTTACTGAGACTTAAAATAGAATTTCAACACATTTTTTAGCTAATTTTCCTAACTGCATTTTGGTTACCACCTTATACGATTATTTGAAGATACATACAAATTATTTTTTTTCTTATTTAGTCAATTGTGAATGCTGTTTCAGGCTTCTAGTTAGCCTGTAAATTGATCAAGATTCTTCTTTATTTCCTTCATTTAGTTCCAGATAGCTATTCAAAGCTTTCTTTCCAATTTTTAACTTGAGCATTCATTTCATATAATGAGTATTACCTGTTAGCTGTTCCTGAAATAAATGGGGGAAAATCTGGAATTATACATAATCTCACTTGCGGAATTTAATTTCAATATAACCGTTCGTTGTAACTTTTGAAGCAAATTATGTCCAGTCTCTTTATCAGGTGTGACTCTCTTTCACAATAGCAGAAAATTTCCCACATCGTGGAGAAATCTCATTTCATTGCTAACTTTCAATTTGACACAGCAACTGGGATTCTCATCATAGTTCACTGTTAACATTTAATCATCAGCAATAGAATTTGATTGTTCCAGCTTTTCGTGCCTCAGCCAATGTGACTAATAAATGCAAGTAGAGTTTAAACTAAAAGTTATGACACTGATGTTTAATTTCTTAATTTGAAGCTTCCAATAGATGTTTGGCATTTTACTACTTTATCACAGTTGTGTTACAGTGTGCTGAGATACTGATTATCTCATCCTTTTCAGTAAGATCCCCTGCCTGAGTTGTCTCTACTCAAGTGCAGTCTCAGTTTGTTTGTTTGTTTGTTTTTTAGGTTGAGCTCTATAAATGTTATCAGATTCTATATATGTCAACATTTTGAAAATGTTGAAAAAACTGTTATATATTATTGTCATCAGATTTTTATACAGGCTATACAATACCCATGTCTCCATGGATACAAATTGATTTAAAGTTAGAATCATTGTCATACATAGAAAGTTTTCTGCATTAATCATTAGCCATACGGAGCAGCATTAAATATCTGCCCATTTCCTAAGGACTAAAGAAAACATAGATATACCCAAATTTGGTCTTTACGTTTATATAAATATTCACCAACAGTAGATAAGAATTCTCAATGAGGTAACCCAGTGAGAACATTCATCATCAATAATCTGATTGTCTTCACTGATGGATAGGAGGATGCTGACTGGTTGAGGCATAAGGGTCACTAACTCAATGTCCTTGACTAAAAGAGCAGGTAACTAGTTGCACTGAGATGTCATTACAAAAACATTAAATATTTACTATCATTGCTATGCTGAAATAAATACATATATAATAAATAAATCAGTAAGAGCACTACTCATATATGCAAAATATATGTAATATATATTTATCTTTAGCTTTGGGGTGACAGAATTTTTAAAAAATGTTTTTTATTATCAATAAAGTCAAACAAAATGTAATGGCTGTATTAGTCCATTCTCATGCTGCTATAAAGGACTGCCAAAGACTGGATAATCTACAAAGGAAAGAGGTTTAATTGACTCACAGTTGCACATGACTGAGGAGGCCTCAGGAAACTTACAGTCATGGTGGAAGGGGAAGTAAACACGTCCTTCTTCACGTGGCAGCAGCAAGGAGAAGTGCCTGGCAAAGGGGGAAACACCCCTTTTAAAACCATCAGATCTTGTGAGAACTCACTCAATATCATGAGAACAGCATGAGGTTAACCAGCCCCAGGATTCAATTACCTCCCACCCACTCCCTCCCACAACATGTGAGGATTATGGGAACTAAAATTCAAGATGTAATTTGGGTGGGGACACAGCCCAACCATATCAATGTCTCAAAAGACTTTTTAGGCCACACATTCTCTAGAGTCTAAATATTTCAAAAGTTAAAAATTAAATGTAACATGCTTCAAGCATTTTCTTCTTGTTTGGAACCAACTATACCCCACAGTTAATGGGTGCAACTTCAGAATTGTAATATTCATTACATTATAATTCTTCAACTTTATACTTAGTCATTATTGTATTATAAAAATTTTAACAAGTTATATCAGCTGATTTCAAGTGAACTGGGGAAAGCTTAATGATCTAAAATTAAATGATTAAAGTTTAAAACAAAGCAGAATCACTCTAATAGGAATTGAGTAATTTAGTATTATTAAGCATTTTTATGGGCTACTTAGCCATTTTAAAATCTATGATTGTTTTGTTGTTGTGTTCAGAATACATTGTATGACACACAGGCTCAAAATGAAGTACATTATTTGTGAAGATTTTTTCATAACAATTCATTTTAAGTAATGTTATTACATTTACACTTGTTTAAAACACATTGGGATTCATAGCAAATAGTGACTCCAATTACATTTTACAAAATATATGAGGCCAGGCACCCTGGCTCACACCTGTAATTCCAGCACTTTGGGAGACCCAGGTGGGCAAATCACTTGAGGCCAGGAGTTTGAGACCAGCCTGGCCAACATAATGAAACCCGGTCTCTACTAAAAATGAAAATATTAACTAGATGTGCTGGCACACCCCTGTAATTCCAGCTACTCTGGAGGATTAGGCATGAGAATCGCTTGAACCCAGGAAGCAGAGGTTGCAGTGAGCTGAGATCCTGCCATTGCATCTAGCCTGGGCAACAGAGCAAGACTCTGTCTCAAAAAAAAAAAGAATTTTATATATATATGTATATATTTAAATTTATACATATGAAAGCTTCCTGTATGAATATAAAATTATCAACTCCTGTGCAAAGACTGAATAAAACAGCAGTATTGGGGAATTATGTATGAAAATGCTAAGAACACAGTGTTTAAGTCTGACATATATGCATCTGAGAAGTAGCCAATAATACATGGTTAATCACAAAATGCTAACATAAAATGTAAGTCATTGTAATATACTTCTAAAATTCCTCATTCTATTTTGAAAGTGGACTATATCTACTTTTTTTAGTCCAAGCTGAAAATTAATCATGTAGTGAATACAAAGGAAATGTCCAAAGTTTATTTTTTGGATTGTCATGTTGATAAGTTTCTACAAACTTTTCTTCCCAGAAGTCTGTTATACACATTCTATGAATTTACATTTGCTTCAGAAATTTTCCCACCATTGAGTTTTCAGCCTCACAGTCTCAGTCAATTACTTTTTACCTGGATAAGTAAGCAGTTTTCTAAATATTTGGAAAATAAAACTTTATAATGTAATAATATTACTGAACTTTCATCATCCTGAGGACAATATGCTTAATGTGATGCATTTCCTTGTAAGATAAATGAAATAGCATATTAAAAGGTAACATCAAACAGGGAATCTGCATTGATATCTTAAAAGCAGTATACAAATGTGATTTGCTATTCTTTATTGTAATCAAATATTTATTAACTGTGAAAAGATAAACAATAAATAATGTCAGTAAAATTATCTAGAATAATGCCCTGCTCATGCTAGGTGTATAATAAGGTTTATTTGATTCTGCAATAAAATTTTTCCTTGAAATTAAGGTCAGAAAGTATAGAGTACTTGTTCTTTTTTTTTTTTTGAGGCAAAATCTCACTCTTGTCTCCCAGGCTGGAGTGCAATGGCGCGATCTCGGCTCACTGCAACCTCCACCTCCCGGGTTCCAGTGATTCTCCTGCCTCAGCCTCCCGAGTAGCTGGGATTACAGGTGCCTGCCACCACACCCAGCTAATTTTTGTATTTTTCGTAGAGAGGGGGTTTGACCATGTTGGCCTGGCTGGTCTCGAACTCCTGACCTCAGGTGATCCTCCTGCCTCGGCCTCCCAAAGTGCTGGGATTACAGACGTGAGCCACAGCGCCCAGCCTAGTACTTCTTCTCTTTTACGTGGGAGACAGCAAATTAATTGATAAAGCAAATGATAAATTAAAAATAATTACTGATATAATCTAGTTTGTGTTATATGACTCAGACTGAAGTAAATTCTGCTTTCTTGGAATTACTATAACCCTTTATTGTACCTTTTCTGTATTATTTGTCTCTAAGTTATATCTGACAGATAAATAGGTTGACACATACATATATACATGAATATTTGATTTTGGAACTTCTTTGTAGATAGTTGGCATCAATTTAATACACCATATACTCTGTATGATGTTTGTTGTATAATTGCTCAATAATAATGACAATGATAGAGGAAAGATAGCAAGAGGGAAAATGATAAAAGCTTACTATAGGAACTTGAACTAGGACATGTGGACTGGGTATCGCTGGGAAGAAAAAAAATACAGGATAAGTAAGAAAGCATTCACAGAATAAAACAGCCTAACAGAAGAGTGGAAGCAGGTGTACCTGTAGCATGCTTGGGAAACAGAGATTACACAGAATTGGATGAAACTAAGAACAGTGAATGGTATTCGGGGAGTTCTTCTGTTTAAGACACTTCAACACAAAATGATGTTCAAATTATGATATTGTGGGTAAAATGTTCAGAGGTCTCATTTCTTCTGATGAATGGAGGAAGAGCACAGCCTAAACTTGGCAGAGCTGCTCATAACCAGAGAAACTAAGCAATTGGATTCACTCATTAATTCCCAACTATTCTTTTCTGGCATGCATTAGAGAATACAGTAATTATGCAACCCTGGAATGTTAAAATCTGACAGCTCTACTAAAAGTCTTTCTGGTGCTGTATTTTTTAATGGTTCTGCTTCACCAGCTGGGGAAGGTTTCAGTAGTTTCTGTAAAATATAACCATTCTCATCTTTTCAAGCCATTAGTATTTTGGTGAAAGTCATAGCAAGCCCAGATTCCATGCTGAGGACATCTGCATCGGAACATCCTAAAGCAGTCTTGAACTCACTGAAAACCTTAGTGCAAAAATTAGCTACTGCATTGATTTGAATATGAGTGCACAGTATTGGTTTTCTTTTTTCGTCTTTTTATCTCCAAATAATTTGATCTGAGGGCCATTGCATGGTGTGTTACAAAATTAGTGATAATTACTCATACTGAAAAAAGTAAAAACTAAATTAATAATACAATTAAGGGTGAAATCAAGGGAGACAAATTTTATATGATTTCCTCATATTAATTTAGGTCATCTGTTGTATAAAAGCAAATTTTATAAAACTGTTATAGCATATGAAGAGATTTGGAAAACAGATGATGAACAAAAGCTTAAAAAGTTCAAATTATCATCATGTGCTGAGTCATAGGTTATATCTAAAGGCTAAGCCCTTAGAAATCTTCCCTTTCTTGCTTATAAGTATGTGGATTATTGAGTAAGTTTTATATCCTAAAATTATATTCTCTACTGAGAATATATTTTTCCCTCCTTCTAGACTTGAAAAGTTTCAAATTTTTGAGCCTTCATAGCACTCTGAACCTTTTCAGAGAACACTTAGTGAGAATTTTGCCACTAGACACTAAATTCCATAAAGGTCACTGTCCATCTGGAACACGAATTTATCCTGAGCGTAAGCCAACATCAACATACAAAAAACAGACATAAAATATGTTTTAAATGGATGGACCTGTTAAGCGATTATAAAAATGCTGAGTGTTATAAAGAAGAAATGTAAGCAGTGAATAAAGGTGGACCTATAGGAACTCACACTTAAACTGAGATATGAAGTTTAAATATGGATTGGCTATGAAACCAGAGATTATTGAAGTGTAGAAAAGGGCATTCTAGGCTAAGGGAGCTATGATGCATTCGATAATTTTTGAATCACTACAGCCTGTACGTACGTGTATGTACGTGTATGTACATATCTGTGTCTATGTACATATTAATATATATATTTATGATATAATGACTGTGCATAAAATATATTATTTATGTGATTCATATACTATGATTAAGAATACGAAGACTTCTTTATTATTTCTTTGTCCTGCCTTCTCAAGAATCTTTAGTCTACCATTTGGAAGCCACCTAAAATCAAAGTCTTAAAGATAATTCTAAAGGCCTCTAGAATTACATGGAATCACAGAAGTTGAATTTGCACGACTAAATTTAAGTGAATATTTTCTTCTGTAATTTTTCTGTCCTGCCTAACCTAATAATAATGTGTTCTACTTCTCTGTTTCTTCTGTCACTTCTCTTATTCTGATCTTAAAAATGCAGACATCTCTAGACAAATTTCAGACTATGTTTGCTATCTTTGAGTAGATATGTGTATGCCACCTTTTCTCTCTCTCTCTTCTAAAACCCATCTCTAATTTCATTTTATTCATTGCTACTAGTCCCGCTGTCAACTCTGGGACATGATCTCTTCTTACTTAAATTTCTGATGTCATTTTAAAACTTTAGTCATGAGTTTCAAAATGATCAGTAGATATTTCTACCTAAATAAAATGCCATTGTGTTAAAATGAAGTGATTAAAAAAAATGAAGGTCCCAGAAAGAATATGTAGAATACAACTAGAAAATGACTGAAGCTAGAATTCTGAGGATTATCAACATTTACATTTAGGGAAAGTGGAGACTGGAAATGAACTAAAATTGAACAAATAAAGAATAGTATGGAAAACCTGGGGAGTCATATCATGGAACAAAAACAGAAAGTGAAAGTGCTACCTACCTTCTATCTATCTATTATCTATCATCTATCTATCTATCTATCATCTATCTAATCTATTTTTGAATCAAGAATAATGTTCATTAATTATTATTTTTAGTATGTTATCTGAGACCTTGAGGAAAACTTCTAAACAAGAATTGGTAAATATGGAATCAGTATTTGTCAAGCTATGAAATAAGTGGATGGGAAGATGTCCATTCATTTGTCCATCTGGGAGACAGATAACATATCTATTCATCTGAAAGTTTGGATTTCAGGATGTCTTTGATACAATTATAAACAAAAATATCAAAGAGGAACATCAAATTCAACCTTACACCTCAAAAGGCTTCTTAAGAAATGGAATGTGAGTTGTGTCTTCAAGGACATATTTTTTATAAGATGCCAAGAGCAATCAGAATGCATTCTAGAACAAAAGGGCAAAAACGTAAGACATCACTGAGAAATTACAGTAGAGCAAAGAAGGACAAATTCTTTATGAAGATATAAATGAAGCTGGAAAGAAAATGAAGAGCCAATTTGTAAATGGTCTTATATGTAACTTTCTAAGATACTTTAAACTTAATTTTAAAAAAAGTTAGTTTCAGTCAACTATAGTTAAATTGCTTCAGACACTATTTTAATTTTTTAACTAAGCCATTTATTCTTTTATAAAAATATTATATAATGAATGTTAAGAATATGAACTCTGAAAACTGACTGCCTGGACAAATTACTTAACCTCTCAGTGACTATTTTCTCATCTGTAAAACTAAAATAGTATATCTACTTCATAAAGTTGGTGTAAGATTTAATTAATAAATATGTATGGAGAGGACTTGGAAAAGCATTTATGTAATAGCACGAAAATATTTACTATTATACATCTCCACTTTTATAAATTAATTGCTTATATTAATCAATTGACTCGTGAAATTTATTTAGCGAGTAGTTGGCAGAGCATGAATAAGAGAGCAAGTCTAGTCTCAATGTTTATATTCTTGATATTTGAAATTCATATAAAAATATGGAATATAAAAAGCAGGTTTCCAAGGAAATACATATTACTTAATTTTGGACACAGTAATTATGAGATACTTCTTGCAGTAGAAAGGTAGGTATTCAGGGCTTCTACTCAGGACAGTAATCTAATATGTGACTAGAGATTTTGTCAGTGTATGGTTGGCAGTTATTGAAGCTATTTTCTGGGCAAGCTTGACCTCATACTTTATGTAGCACTAATGAGAATTAGGTCAGAAATGGAGGCTTATGGAATGTCAATATATTGAAAGGAAGAAAAGACATCCATTAAAAGCCCAAGAAGAAATGCCCTTCATCTTCGAAGTAGTCTTATCAAATAGTCTAATCTGAGTTTGACTCTGTCTCCAAATTCAACCACCCATTTAAAAGAAATACAGAGATATGCCCAAGAGCAGTGGCTCACGCCTGTAATCCCAGGACTTTGGGAAGCCGAGGTGGGTGGATTGCCTGCGGTCAGGAGTTCGAGACCAGTCTGGCCAACATGGTGAAACCCCGTCTCTACCAAAAATACAAAAAAAAAAAAAAAAAAAAATTAGCCAGGCATGGTGGCACTTGCCTGTAATCCCAGCTACTCAGGAGACTGAATCAATGGAATTGCTTGAACCAGGGAGGTGGAGGTTGCAGTGAGCCAAGATTACACCATTGTACTCCAGCCTGGGTGACAGAGCGAGACTCCATTTCAAAGGAAAAAAAGGAAAAAGAAAAGAAATACAGAGATAGAAAATGCCATCAGCAAAACTGAGCCTCTGGAAACTTCTAATGACAAATTTTCCAATTCACTTTTCCAAATTAATTGGCAGTGTTGGTATGGTGACAGAGAGAGCAAGATATGGAACAGAAAGCCTATAGATTAAAAGAATCTTAAAGACTCCATAACTGATTACAAATTATGAACCTTTTTTTGGCTCCAGTTTCCAGCAAATATTTTGTAATTTACATAATGAAATTTGTAGGACAATTAGAAATTTGATTACTAACCAAAGATACTGATATTAAATAGTTGTCAATTTATAGATGTATGAATGCTTTGCCATCGTGTTTTATTTTTATTTTATTTTTTTGAGATGTAGTTTTGCTCTTGTTGCCTAGGCTGGAGTGCAATGACTCAACGTCGGCCCACTGCAACCTTGCTTCCCAGGTTCAAGCGGTTCTCCTGCCTCAGCCTCCAAAGTAGCTGGGATTACAGGCATGTGCCGCCATGCCCAGCTCATTTTTCATATTTACTAGAGATGGGGTTTCACCATGTTAGCCAAGCTGTTCTCGAACTCATGACCTGGCGATCCACCTACCTCGGCCTCCCAAAGTGCTGGGATTACAGGTGTAAGCCACCGCCTGGCCTGTCTTTTATTTTTAAATAACATTTATGTTTTAAAGATACATCCTGATGAAACACTCTCCAATACATTTTTCTGTGAGATTTGCTTTAAAATAATAGCTGCAAGGAATGTGGTGGATATCATGAAATAAGATTGGTGTGAGTTGATGACTGTGCAAGCTGGATGTTGTTATAGAGGAGGAACAATTACACTATTGCAGATTTGTGCATATGTTTACATTTGGTTAATGTATATTTCATATACTTAACAGATATATGTAATGCATGTTTAATGTAATATGTTTAAAATAAAAATTAAAACAAATATCAAAGAATCATCCTTTCTAGAGAAATAAAGGTATGACACAAAACATAATCCAAAGTAAAGAGTTTCAAGATAAGCAAAGCTATATAAAATCAAGTAAAATATGGCAAGCTATAGTTCAATGAACTTGACAATATTGAAATGATTGACGACTTGCTTATTTTTATTATTAACACAATCTTCCCAATCACATAATAACACATTTTTGTCATAGTCTTGTATTTCTAATTCTTCTTCAAACCCCACATTCATTTTTTCCTCCCTCAAGTTTAAAGTTGTGCAAGGGCTAACTTTTCTTTCACATCACAGAGTTTTCAGAATGTTCTTTTCTTTCATGCATCATCTTTTCTCAGTGTTACAGTTGTCACTGCATATTGATCTCTATTATAAAAGCTTGCTAGTTTCTTTTCTTTTCTTAAGCTGTGTTCCCCTCCACTGTATCCTGCAGCAACCCTTTCTACTCATCATAGCATTGGTTATTTAATTGCTAGGATCAAACTTCTTAGTTTTGATCCACTAAGAAAAATATATTTTTGCCTTTCATAGTAATATTCTTCTGTGACAATTAAGTCACATTTCTAAATGTATTTAGCCTCAGATACATGCCAATAAAATAATTTATTGATTATGGTTAAAAATGTTTTTTCTTTGGATTTTTCCAGACAATAGCAATTCATTAATTTATGAAAGTCATCAATCTTTATACCAACAGATTTCTAAGCTGTGGAACAATTTCCCCTCTACTCTTGAAAAAATTAGGATCTTTCTAGTATCAACTTACTGGTTTTATGCTAACTCAGATAAAGAATTCTGCTGTGATTTTAGAAATGGTAAGTCAAAAATTTAAGTATTCTTTCTTTTAAGGTCAGAGACAACATAAATTTTAAGATGCTCCAAAGGGTAGCACTTTAATACAAATTTCAATAAATGTCATTAAACATACTTGAATTAATTTAAACATTTTTTGACTTTGTATTTATACTCTGTGGTAATTTAATATGTATTTTACATAGACAAGTTGATAACAGAATATTCTATAAAGATTTTTGACCAAGTCTGAGCCAAGGAAGTTTGACTGTTCAGTCACCCTAAGTACACTGTTGTAACAGAAACTGACAGTTGTTTTTATTGATTATAGATGTTCATTAATTGAATGACATCAAAATTCTGGGTTTTTTTGTTTTTTGTTTTTTGTTTTTCCTGAGTGTCCCATTTCTTTCTTGCTATGTTACTTTCTTTTTCACCACCAACTTTCTGTCTCTTGGACATACATACAACTTCTCGAAGCTATTTCATCTTCTGTAAGGCAGAATTAATTCTGGTCTCCTCATCGATGAATTGACAGGAGCATGCTCAATAAATTGTGGCTGTTATTGTTGTTGTTGTTCATTAGCATTTGTCTTTAATATGCACTTCTGCAAATGTCCAATGTTCTTCTAGACTTGCAATCCTTACAGAGACTGGTTTTATTCATTTTATATTGCAGTTTTAACAAACCATCCCCAAATTTAGCGGCTTAAAACAACACAGTATTTTTCTTACAGTTCTGGCAATCAGATGTCTGAAATGGGTTTTATTGAGCTAATATCAAGGTGTTGACAGGGCTGCATTCCCTTCTGCAGGCTTTATGGGGAATCAGTTTCCTTGTGCTTTTCAGCTTCTAGAGACCATCTGTATTCCTTGAATAATGACCCCAGTACTCCATCCATGGCCCTTTCCTCAACCTAGCAGTGCAAGGTCTTCAAACCTCTCTCTATCTCTGACACTCCTTCCTCCCTTTTACAGTTATAAGGATCATTGTGATTACATTGTGCCAATCTGGCAAATCTAATAATCTCCCTATCTCAAACATTTTAACTTAATCTCATGTGCAAAGTCTTTTTGACAAGACAGTAATATATTCAGAGATTTTGAGGATTAGGGTGTGTATATTTTGTAGAGCCATTATTCTGCAGGTCACACTAGTTTTTCATTTAATAATTTTAAAAAAACAACTACTGAGTTTTTTTGTTAGTCAAATGTCTAGATTATGGTCTCTTCAGACTATTTGCTCTCTCTACGTGTGTATTCTTTTCTATATTAGTTATTTCTGCATGTCACATTCTATATCATTGTAAGGCTTTTCTTAAGTAGAGGTAAACTTGTGGCATGGTTAATTCTACTCAGTCATTTAAACCTATTTGACTTAATGCAAATGTCAACTTTTCTAAGCCACATTTTCTTTATGTGTAAAAATGAAAACAAAAAATGTGAGATAACGCACACAAAATGATAATAGTACCTAGAATGAGAAATACTTAATAAAGTTAGCTATTAAAATTATTATTGTTATTGATAGTATCTGGTGGGCAAATAGGACCTTCTATTGTTCAATTTCATTACACTTGCCATGTAAGGAAATTAAACATTTTCTCAGCCCCGGGAATATTACTGATTTTCTATTTTAGGCCCACTTTATTTGAATAGCAATCTACTATGTTGTACAAATAAAAGAGCATTTTATTTTTGCTTTAAGACAAAGTATTAAAATCAGCTTGTCATTAGGTTACTGTCAAAATTGAGTTAATTTTTTAAGCTCTATACAGAGTTATATCTGTTATATATATGTATGTATGTATATATATATATGTATGTGTGTATATATATATATATAAATTCTACCTTCCCCACTCCCCAGTGGCAGAAGAGTTTATCATGATCCTCATGATCATGTACATCATCTATATCTGTTGAAGTGTTATCCATATAACAATGAGACTTTTATATTCACAAGGTGATATTTTCCAAAATACTAAATTGATAATATGGGCCACTAAATAACGTTATTTCATTATATTTGTTACTCTAATATAATATCTATGTCATCTGAATAGTAGCTTCTGAAATGACTGTGTGAGTTTTCCTGTGGATAGCAGAAAATATGAAGTAAATTGCACGGTATCTGCATAAGGAGAGATAAGTAAAGACACTGGCATATGATCAGTGAGAAGTGTCAGGCCTCTGAGCCCAAGCCAAGCCATTGCATCCCCTGTGACTTGCACATATAGGCCCAGATGGCCTGAAGTAACTGAAGAATCACAAAAGAAATGAATATGCCCTGCCCCACCTTAACTGATGACATTCCACCACAAAAGAAGTGTAAATGGCCATTCCTTGCCTTAACTGGTGACATTACCTTGTGAAAGTCCTTTTCCTGGCTCATCCTGGCTCAAAAAGCACCCCTACTGAGCACCTTGCGACCCCCACTCTTGCCCGCCAGAGAACAAACCCCCTTTGACTGTAATTTTCCTTTACCTACCCAAATCCTATAAAACAGCCCCACCCTTATCTTCCTTTGCTGACTCTTTTCAGACTCAGCCTGCCTGCACCCAGGTGAAATAAACAGCCATGTAGCTCACACAAAGCCTGTTTGGTGGTCTCTTCACATGGATGCGCATGAAATTTGGTGCCGTGACTCGGATCGGGGGACCTCCCTTGGGAGATCAATCCCCTGTCCTCCTGTTCTTTGCTCCATGAGAAAGATCCACCTATGACTTCAGGTCCTCAGACTGACCAGCCCAAGGAACATCTCACCAATTTTAAATCAGGTAAGTGGCCTCTTCTTACTCTCTTCTCCAACCTCTCTCACTGTCCCTCAACCACTTTCTCCTTTCCACTCTTCAATCTCTCCCTTCTCTTAATTTCAATTCCTTTCATCTTCTGGGAGAGACAAAGGAGACACGTTTTATCCGTGGACCCAAAACTCCGGCGCTGGTCACGGACTGGGAAGGCAGCCTTCCCTTGGTGTTTAATCATTGCAGGGACGCCTCTCTGATTATATACCCACGTTTCAAGGGTGTCAGACCACGCAGGGACGCCTGCCTTGGTCCTTCACCCTTAGCGGCAAGTCCCGCTTTTCTGGGGAAGGGGCAAGTACCCCAACCCCTTCTCTCCTTGTCTCTACCCCTTCTCTGCTTTTCTGGGAGAGGGGCAAGTACCCCTCAACCCCTTCGCCTTCACCCTTAGCGGCAAGTCCCGCTTCTCTGGGAGAGGGGCAAGTACCCCTCAACCCCTTCGCCTTCACCCTTAGCGGCAAGTCCCGCTTCTCTGGGAGAGGGGCAAGTACCCCTCAACCCCTTCTCCTTCACCCTTAGTGGCAAGTCCTGCTTTTCTACGGGGCAACAACCCCCAATCCCTTATTTCCGTGCCCCAACCTCTTATCTCTGCACCCCAATCCCTTATTTCCGCACCCCACCTCTTATCTCTGTGCCCCAATCCCTTATTTCCGTGCCCCAACCTCTTATCTCTGCATCCCAATCCCTTATTTCCACGCCCCAACCTCATATCTCTGCCCCAATACCTTATTTCTGCACCCTGACCTCTTATCTCTGAGCCCGAACCCCTTTTCCCACTTTTCTGGAAGGTAAGAACCCCCGAACCCCTTCCCTCCATTTCTCTACTCTCTCTTTTCTCTAGGCTTGCTTCCTTCACTATAGGCAACCTTCCACTCTCCATTCCTCCTTCTACTCCCTTGGCCTGTGTTCTCAAATACTTAAAACCTCTTCAACTCACACCTGACCTGAAACCTAAATGCCTTATTTTCTTCTGCAATGCCGCTTGACCCCAATAAAATCTCGACAGTAGTTCCAAATAGCCAGAAAAATGGCACTTTGAATTTTTCCATCCTGCAAGATCTAAATAATTCTTGTCGTAAAATAGGCAAACAGTCTGAGGTGCCTGACGTCCAGGCATTCTTTTACACATCAGTCCCTTCCTAGTCTCTGTGCCCAGTGCAACTTGTCCCAAATCTTTCTTCTTTCCCTCCCGCCTGTCCCCTTAGTACCAACCCCAAGCATCGCTGAGTCTTTCTAATCTTCCTTTTCTACAGACCCATCTGACCTCTCCCTTCCTCCCCAGGCTGCTCCTCGCCAGGCCGAGCTAGGTCCCAATTCTTCCTCAGCCTCTGCTCCTCCACCCTATAATCTTTTTATCACCTCCCCTCCTCACACCTGGTCCTGCTTACAGTTTCGTTCTGTGACTAGCCCTCTCCCTCCTGCCCAGCAATTTACTCTTAAAAAGGTGGCTGGAGCTAAAGGCATAGTCAAGGTTAATGCTCCTTTTTCTTTAGCCCAAATCAGATAGCGTTTAGGCTCTTTTTCATCAAATATAAAAATCCAGCCCAGTTCATGACTTGTTTGGCAGCAACCCTGAGACACTTTACAGCCCTAGACCGTAAAAGGTCAAAAGGCCGTCTTATTCTCAAAATACATTTTATTACCCAATCTGCTCCCGACGTTAAATAAAACTCCAAAAATTAAATTCCGGCCCTCAAACCCCACAACAGGATTTAATTAACCTCGCCTTCAAGGTGTACAATAATAGAAAAAAGTTGCAATTCCTTACCTCCACTTTGAGACAAACCCCAGCCACATCTCCAGCACATAAGAACTTCCAAATGCCTGAACCGCTGCGGCCAGGGGTTCCTCCAGAACCTCCTCCCCCAGGAGCTTGCTACACATGCCGGAAATCTGGCCACTGGACCAAGGAATGCCCGCAGCCCGGGATTCCTCCTAAGCCGCGTCCCATCTGTGTGGGACCCCACTGAAAATCGGACTGTTCAACTCACCTGGCAGCCACTCCCAGAGCCCCTGGAACTCTGGCCCAAGGCTCTCTGACTCCTTCCCAGATCTTCTCGGCTTAGCGGCTGAAGACTGACACTGCCCGATCGCCTCGGAAGCCCCCTAGACCATCACGGACGCCGAGCTTCAGGTAACTCTCACAGTGGAAGGTAAGCCCGTCCCCTTCTTAATCAATACGGAGGCTACCCACTCCACATTACTTTCTTTTCAAGGGCCTGTTTCCCTTGCCTCCATAACTGTTGTGGGTATTGACGGCCAGGCTTCTAAACCTCTTAAAACTCCCCAATTCTGCTGCCAACTTAGACAATACTCTTTTAAGCACTCCTTTTTAGTTATCCCCACCTGCCCAGTTCCCTTATTAGGCTGAGACACTTTAACTAAATTATCTGCTTCCCTGACTATTCCTGGACTACAGCTATATCTCATTGCCACCCTTCTTCCCTATCCAAAGCCTCCTTTGCATCCTCCTCTTGAAGCCCCCCACCTTAACCCACAAGTATAAGATACCTCTACTCCCTCCTTGGTGACCGATCATGCACCCCTTACCATCTCATTAAAACCTAATCACCCTTACCCCACTCAACGCCAATATCCCATCCCGCAGCACGCTTTAAAAAGATTAAAGCCTGTTATCACTCGCCTGCTACAGCATGGCCTTTTAAAGCCTATAAACTCTCCTTACAATTCCCCCATTTTACCTGTCCTAAAACCAGACAAGCCTTACAAGTTAGTTCAGGGTCTGCGCCTTATCAAGCAAATTGTTTTGCCTATCCCCCCCGTGGTGCCAAACCCATATACTCTCCTATCCTCAATACCTGCCTCTACAACCCATTATTCTGTTCTAGATCTCAAACATGCTTTCTTTACTATTCCTTTGCACCCTTAATCCCAGCCTCTCTTCGCTTTCACTTGGACTGACCCTGACACCCATTAAGCTCAGCAAATAACCTAGGCTGTACTGCCGCAAGGCTTCACAGACAGCCCCCATTACTTCAGCCAAGCCCAAATTTCATCCTCATCTGTTACCTATCTCGGCATAATTCTCATAAAAACATACGTGCTTTCCCTGCTGATCGTGTCCGATTAATTTCCCAAACCTCAATCCCTTACAAAACAACAACTCCTTTCCTTCCTAGGCATAGTTAGTGAGGTCAGAATTCTTACACAAGAGCCAGGACCGCACCCTGTAGCCTTTGTGTCCAAACAACTTGACCTTACTGTCTTAGCCTTGCCCTCATGTCTGCGTGCAGCGGCTGCCGCTGCTTTAATACTTTTAGAGGCCCTCAAAATCACAAACTATGCTCAACTCACTCTCTATAGTTCTCATAACTTCCAAAATCTATTTTCTTCCTCATACCTGATGCATATACTTTCTGCTCCCCGGCTCCTTCAGCTATACTCACTCTTTGTTGAGTCTCCCACAATTACCGTTGTTCCTGGCCCAGACTTCAATCCGGCCTCCCACATTATTCCTGATACCACACCTGACCCCCATGACTGTATCTCTGATCCACCTGACATTCACCCCATTTCCCCAAATTTCCTTCTTTCCTGTTCCTCACCCTGATCACGCTTGATTTATTGATGGCGGTTCCACCAGGCCTAATCGCCACACATCAGCAAAGGCAGGTTATACTATAGTACAAGCTACTAGCCCGCCTCTTAGAACCTCTCATTTCCTTTCCATTGTGGAAATCTATCCTCAAGGAAATAACTTCTCAGTGTTCCATCTGCTATTCTACTACTCCTCAGGGATAATTCAGGCCCCCTCCCTTTCCCACACATCAAGCTCGAGGATTTGCCCCACCCAGGACTGGCAAATTAGCTTTACTCAACATGCCCAGAGTCAGATAACTAAAATACCTCTTAGTCTAGGTAGATACTTTCACTGGATAGATAGAGGCCTTTCCTACAGGGTCTGAGAAGGCCACCGCAGTCATTTCTTCCCTTCTGCCAGACATAATTCCTCAGTTTAGTCTTCCCACCTCAATACAGTCTGATAACAGACGAGCCTTTATTAGTCAAATCAGCCAAGCAGTTTCTCAGGCTCTTAGTATTCAGTGAAACCTTTATATCCCTTATGGTCCTCCATCTTCAAGTAAAGTAGAATGGACTAAAGGTCTTTTAAAAACACACCTCACCAAGCTCAGCCACCAACTTAAAAAGGACTGGACAATACTTTTACCACTTTCCCTTCTCAGAATTCAGGCCTGTCCTCCGAATGCTACAGGGTACAGCCCATTTGAGCTCCTGTAGAGATGCTCCTTTTTATTAGGCCCCGGTCTCATTCCAGACACCAGACCAACTTAGACTGTGCCCCAAAAAAACTTGTCTTCCCTGCTATCTTCTGTCTAGTCATACTCCTATTCACCGTTCTCAACTACTCATACATGCCCTGCTCTTGTTTACACTGCTGGTTTACACTGTTTTTCCAAGCCATCACAGCTGATATCTCCTGGTGCTATCCCCAAACTGCCACTCTTAACTCTTGAAGTAAATAAATAATCTTTGCTGGCAGGACCATGCTGAATCTCCTTAGGCACTCTCTAATCAGATATCCTGAGTCGTCCCAATTCTTAGACCTTTTATGCCTGTTTTTCTCCTTCTGTTATTCCATTTAGTTTCTCAATTCATCCCAAACCATATCTAGACCATCAGCAATCATTCTATAGGACAAATGTTTCTTCTAACATCCCCACAATATCACCCCTTACCACAAGACCTCCCCTCAGCTTAATCTCTCCCACTCTAGGTTTCCACGCTGCCCCAATCCGGCTTGAAGCAGCCCTGAGAAACATCGCCCATTCTCTCTCCATACCACCCCCCAAAAATTTTCGCCGCCCCAAAACTTCAACACTATTTTATTTTGCTTATTAATATAAGAAGGCAGGAATGTCAGGCCTCTGAGCCCAAGCCAAGCCATCGCATCCCCTGTGACTTGCATGTATATGCCCAGATGGCCTGAAGTAACTAAAGAATCACCAAAGAAGTGAATATGCCCTGCCCCACCTTAACTGATGACATTCCACTACAAAAAAAAGTGTAAATGGCCGGTCCTTACCTTAACTGATGACTTTACCTTGCGAAAGTCCTTTTCCTGGCTCATCCTGGCTCAAAAAGCACCCCCAGTGAGCCCCTTGCGACCCCCACTCCTGCCCGCCAGAGAACAACCCCCCTTTGACTGTAATTTTCCTTTACCTACCCAAATCCTATAAAACGGCCCCACCCTTATCTCCCTTCGCTGACTCTTTTCGGACTCAGCCCGCCTGCACCCAGGTGAAATAAACAGCCATGTTGCTCACACAAAGCCTGTTTGGTGGTCTCTTCACACGGACGCGCATGAAAAGAAGATTAAGAAAAACAAAAAAATGTAAATTTACTGGACACTGAATATATACGAAGTCCTGCTTAAGTGATTTACATGTCAAGATTAAAATATTTTGCTTTACTTTAATTATCATCATATTCTTCATCCATCTTTCATTTCATCTTCATCATGCCATTTCTTTCTCCTTCCCCTGGGCCTGAAATTTTATCAAGAAGACACACTTGCTGTGTGACTTGATTAATTTACTTAAGCATAGTAAGCCTTTGTATAATATGGAAATTAGAAAAAAAAGTCTTCTTAGAAGTATTTTATGAAAACGACATGAGAGACAGTATGTATATGGTTTGCATCACATGTCTGGCATTATTTACCATTAATTGTTTTATTCTCTTAATTTGAGCAATTTACTTTTGAAATGCTATCTGGAAACGGTGTTAATTTTAAGAAAGGTTGGGCCTCTATGTAAAAATACTGTAAGAGGTCACAACAACAAATATGTCTTAAATTCTGATGATGTGTCAAAAAGCTTGAGAAGCAATCAATAACAAAAACATACTCACTGACATACAGGAAGGTGAAATGAGGTGTCCATGGCTAGACAGCTAATAAATGTAAGAGACAGATTCTGATCTCAGATGATTTGATCAGAAACTTTTAACCACTATATGCTGAATGAGCCCTAAAATATAAATCTAAAAGTTGTGTTCTTTTTAACTCTTACTAGGTACTATTTGTTAAGACATTTTAAGAATACAGTATAAAGATTTTTGCCAACTTTTTCATGCTTAATGCTTATGTAAATTAATTTCTTAAGTAAGATAACATGCCCATAAAAATCCTAGGGATAGTGTATTACCCATGAGATTTCTAAGCTATATTTTTTAATGTAGTAAATCAAAGTGGGTGTATTCCAATTTCTTACAACTAGAAAAGCTAATTTCGATAAAAATGAAATATTTACATGAATCAACTGCAAGGTTTTTAAAATATATTATTTTTAATTAAAAATAATCGCTGGGGAGCAAAAAGGTTATTTTGGCTATATTGTTCGTATCTCGAAAGTACCCATACCACATTAGTGTATAGCCAAAGTAATTTATATTTTGTCATAAATTAATATGGTGTTGGTTGAATTTTCTATGTAGAAATATTTTTGTTTTAATAGAAAATATAATTTTCCATTTTGGCAGTTACACAAATATAAAATATATTTACACTTAACTGTATAGTTCAAATGTTATTCAATTATTTTATATTTATATTTATTGCAATATAATTTTAAAAAATAGTTAAGAGATTTTATTTACTTATTTGTTTACGTATTTATTTATTTATTTATGTTTTGAGACTGAGTCTTGCTCTGTTGCCCGGGCTAGAGTGCAGTGGTGCGATCTCAGCTCACTGCAACCTCTGCCTCCCAGGTTTAAGTGATTCTCCTGCCTTGGCCTTCCAAGTAGCTGGGGTTACAGGTGTGCGCCACCACACCCAGCTGATTTTTTTGTATTTTTAGTAAAGACGGAGTTTCACCATGTTGGCTAGGCTGGTCTTGATCTCCTGACCTCAAGTGATCTGCTGGCCTTGATCTCCCAGAGTTCTGAGATTACAGGCATGCGCCACCGCTCCCGGCCTAAGAGAGGTTATTTTTTTTAAAAAACAGTTTTAAGTTTACATCAAAACGGATGGGAAGGTACCGAGATATCCTATGAACCTTCTGCCTCCACACATGCATATTCTCCCCTATTATCAATGTCCCTTACTGAAGTGGTGCATGTGTAACAATTGGTGAACCTACACTGAGACATCATTATCACCCCAAATCCACAGTTCATACAAGTCTTCACTCTTGATGCTTTGCATTCCCAGGCTGGACAATTAATAATGACATGTATCCATCATTATAGTATCACACAGGTTACTTTCAGGGCACTGAAAATAAAGCCATCCTCTGCCTATTCATCAATCTCTCTCGACCAACCCCTGCAACTATTGATATTTTTACTATCTTCATAATTTTTCCTTTTCTGAAATGTCATCTAGCTGGAATAATACAATATGTACCCTTTTCAGATTGACTTCTTTTATTCTTTCTTGAGATTTAATTTGCTTTACCTTTATCTTCCTAAGGTGGAAGCTTAGATAATTGCTTGAGTTCTTCTTGTATTCTAATATTAATGCTATACATTTTACTCTAAACACTGCCTTCACTGAATCTCACACATCTTGAGAACTAGTGCTTTTATGTTGATTTAGCTCACAATATTTTTAAAATTTCTACTCCTTCTCCAACCCATGTGTTATTTTGAGGTATGTTGTTAAATCTCCAAATATTTTGTAATTTCTCAGCTATTTTTCTGTTATTGATTTCTAGTTCAAGTCCATTGTGGTCAGACACCAGACATTATGTAGTTTTTATGTTTAAAATGTGTTTAAGGTGATTCTGAAGGCCCAAAATACAGTCTATTTTGTTGAATGTTTCATGTGAGCTTGAGAAAAATATGTATTCTGCTGTTGTTGGATGAAGTAGTCAGTAGATGTCCATTATATCTATTTGATTGATGGTATGGTTAATTTTAGCTATGCACTTACAGATTTTCTGCCTACTGGATCTGTCCATTTCTGTTGGAGTGTTGAAGTCAATTATGATACTGTATGCATTTATTTCTCCTCATATTTCTATGGGTTTTGCCTCACATATTTTTATACTCTGTTGTCAGGCACATACACATTAAATATTGTTATGTCTCATCGAATGAGTCCTTCATTATTACATCATGCTCCTGTTTATTCCTGACAACTTTCCTTACTCTGAAATTTGCTGTGTCTGAAATTAATATAGTGCTAATTCTGGTTTCTTTTTATTGGCATCAACATGATATATCTTTCTCGATTTATTTAGTTTGAATCTATAAGTGCCTATAAGAAAGTGCGTTTTCTGTAGGCAACACATAGTTGGGCTTTGTTTTCTGATTCTCTCCTGACAAAGCTGGATTAATATCTACTATATTTGTTTCAGTTTTCTAATTGCTGCCATTATTTTTTGCTTCTATTTTTATTTTTCACTCTTTTTCTGTCTTTTGTGGTTTAATAGAGCATTTCTTATGGTTCAATTTCCTCTTTCTCTCTGTTAATTCCAGCATGCCTGCTATGTCTGAGTCTGGTTCTGATGCTTGCCCTGTCTCTTGGAATTATTATTATTTTGTCTTTTGTTATGTATTGTAAATTGTTTTCTTGATAGTTGGAAATGGGCTGGTTAAAAGGAATTGTAAATAGGCCTTTAGTAATGCGATGATATGGTGTACTAGGAGAAAGGGGGTTTTCTTTAATCCTGTTAGTAGCTCTAGTCTTTTCATGAGCCTGCGCCTGAGTTGTGAACTTCGAATCTGCTTTTCAACTTTTTTTTTTGCTTTGTTTTCCCACCCCTTTAGGTGGGACACAATGGCTAGAGTGAGCTGGGTTTCGGCATTTTCCACGTAAAGAAAGGAGGGGCTGGAGTTCTGTGTTTCCCTTCCCCAAGGTCATGTAGGCTCAGATAAAACCCCAGCAGTTTAGGCTTTCTTTAACTGGTTTCTCCTGTAGGTAAATCTTGTAAAGAAAAGACTGTTCTGGAAAATTTCAAAATGGTTCCTTTACCCACCCACTGCTGAAAGCTTGAGGGTAATTTTCTCTGATACTCATTATGAGAACCTGGCAGAGCTCCTGAAGGCAAAACTCAGAAACAAATGGGCGGGGGGGGAGGTCCCAAAGACTGTAGCACAGGAGTTTTTAATCTTTCAGACTCTTCCATAATGAGCCTCCAGCAATTTGTCAAGAACCCTTAAGTTTTTCCTATTTTGACACTGGTTCCTATGGAGATTGCTGCTCTTATAAGTTGTGAGAAATTTAATTGTTTTTTACTTTTGATATAAATACCTCTACATGAGTAATACATCTGTATATTTGCTGTATTTCAAAATAAGTAAGATGGGTCCATGGGCACTATTCAGTTACATGCTCAAGCAATTTTTAGGGTGTAAGTAATAAGTACCCTTTAGTCAATAACATGTATATATTACTTATTTTCATGGTAAAATGACTAGATGATTTGATATTCCTTCCTCCCTGTCCCTTTTTATAGATTAAATTTAGCACATATTCGGGATAACAACTAGATGTCAGATATTTGATTACACAGAATCTGTGAAATAAACCAATAGATAAGATCTTATGCAGCATGCAAACCCATTTTTTTGCAGTATTCACTGCAAAATCTTATAAAATCCTATTTCAAGGTTATAAAATTTAATCAACTAGGCATTTTTAAGCCAAAATCTTGTACTTTCTACATTTTAAGCATGTCGTAAGAAAAGAATATAGACTCTGGCTGTTTCCATTTTGAAACATCTTATTTTGATCATATAAATAAGTAAAGCAAAAGATTACCCTGAGCCAGATTGTTTTTCTCTTTTATCATTAAGGCCTCCACTCATTTCTGCCACCTGAGTCTTCTTATACAATTCTGTAATTATACACGTATTAACATCAATTGAGTAAGTAAATGGATAGCATCATTTTAATTTATATTTTTCCAAAGTGAACAAAACACAACATGTTTTACAGAAATTAATAGTTGTATGCAGTATAATTACAAAATAATACAGCTGATATTTCAAGCAGTTTGTAGCTCACTAGCTCATTAATTTTTGCTCATTAATTATACTTTTTCTCTCTCAACTCTCTTACTCTAATCTACTTTCTCTCTGCACCCTCAATACACACATAAAATGTAAGTAATAGCAGAGTCTGACATAAATCAGTTTAAATTACAGTTTTGCCAGTCACTGTTTTTGACAGTACGGATAAGTTATTCAATAACTCTGAGGCTCATTTTCCGCATCTGTGAATTAGGGATAAAAACGCTTATCTTATATTGTTCCTGTGAGTATCTAATGAGGGCATATCTGTAAGTGCATGTTACCTAGGCTTGCACAGTATTTTCTAAAAATGAACTATATATATAATCATAGTTTCCAGATCGTTAACCTTCATTTTAATGGTGCAGAATATTTTTGTTCAGTAGGTCTACAATTTATACACATATATTTAAAGCTACACAAAAATATATTAACTAATAACAAAAAAATGGACTATAAAATCTGAAAAAGGAAGACTTAAGAACGGTGATGGATTAATAAATAGCTCAATGCAGACTTGTTAAGGGATGATTAGCTGAATAGGTGTGTCTCAACAATACAATCACACAATCGTCTTCAAATAATTTTTAAATAAACATTACTGGCATTTACTAATACAAAGAAGGGTTTCTATCTATAAGATAATTTAATAGGATCTTTCTGCACAGATTAAGTTGATTACCATAAATAAACTAGAACTGATGTATTCAAGGGGCATGGCTGTTTGAAGAACAGAAGGTAGCCACATGAATGTGTTCTATTTAGTAATTAACAGTATGTAAAATGAAAGAATACCTAAGCCAAAATGGCTCCACTTAATCAACTGTTTTGTTGGTAGATTACCTAGACCCAGATCCTCTATCACTATCTTCTCAGGAGTCCTAAGCATATTAATGCACTGCTCTTGAGCTTTTAGAATTTGTTCAGAGTGTTTAAAACTACACACATGTAACATCTGTTTTATACAAGATACTTCAAAAACCAAAGTGATTACTATAATACATTCTATTAAACCTAAACCAACATGTGTTCAAATGCAGAGAACAAAAAGGAATGTTTTGTCAGATGTTGCATCTGATGGATTGAAAGAGTTCTATAAAATAGCTCCTCTATAGCTTGTGCTTTCTGTATTTTTGAGTCTTTAGGAAAGTTTAATGCTGGGGAATATCTGTGATGTGTGTGTGCCTAGGCAATTCAACCCTTTGTGGTAACACAGCATTCCTAGCTATCATTCTATCGTATGACAATTTATTAATTATTATATTTTACTGGCAGTATTATTTTTCTTTAATTTCTCTTTTCAAACTTGTCAAATTCAGTAAGAAAAACCAATGTACTATGCAAATGTCTCCACTCTATCATTCCATGAGTTATGAGTCCTTTCTTACCAACTATATCATTTATAAACTAAGTACATGAATACTACCAAGTAGTATACCATCTTATCATTAACATTAATCAACTTATGCAATACTTTTTATATATTGAAAAATGTCTACTAGATTATAAAAAAAGATTTATAAAAAACACAAACTCTTTTTTTCTTCTTATTTTGACTGCTGCCTGATGTAAACAATCAAACTTTTCATATAGATCCCTATTTCTATTTCTATGTACTACTATTGTAACACGCTTTCTCTTTATCTTAATTTATGTTTATAAAATAAACATAAATTTTTGTCAAAATTTCGACAAAAATAAACATATTTTTGTCATGAGTAAGATGGTCTTTTCATACTATGCACTGTGTTAATCGTAGGGGAAGTAGGGCAGGGAGAAAAGGAAACTATAATATATAAAAAAACTACTAAGTCCCAGAACTGCAATACCCAGTAGTGTAGCAACTAATCTCTTGAAACTATTGAACACTTGAAATGTAGCCAGTGGAAATAGTGAAGTGCGGAAGGTGCAGCATACACATTGGATTTTGAAGACAATACAAGAAACAGACAGACAATGAATAATACTGGTATCTTGTATTTATCCCATTTTGAGATGATAATATTTTCGATATATTAAGATATATTATGATTAATTATACCTGTTTATTTTCACTTATTAATTTTGTTTCTTAGGAGATTAAAATTACATTTGTGATTCATATTTTATTCTTATTGGAGAGCACTGTGCCAGATACTTCACACTAACACTTTGAGGTATGGAGGAACATGATCCCTTCTGCCTGTATCATGAAGTTTGAGAATTTGAAAATTATAGTCCTACTTGAATTAATTTTATATTACTATATAAAAATACCAAAAACTTAGTAACTTAAACCAACATCCATTTATGATCTTACATTTCTATATGTTACAACTCCAGGTTTGATTTTACTGGATTCTCTGCTAAAGGAGTTTCACTCAAGGTATAGAGGCTCTGGAGAAGAATCCACTTTGAGCCCCTTTGGGTTAGGCCCACTGTTTTCTGTTACGTGGACCCCTAAATCTTCAAAGCCACCCATGAGAAGTTGAATACTTTCTGTACTTTGAGTTACGATTTTTTCCTCTGTCTCTGACCTGTAGAACCTTATGTGAAAGTTCATGTGACTAGGTCAGGTCCATCTAAATAATCTCCCTTTTCATTAACTCATTTACAAAATTCCTCTTGCCAATTGATTTAATCACAGGAGTGATATCCCAGCAGACATTTTCCTCTGGGATCACTCTCAGGACGATGAAGAATGTCATAAAATACTGAAAACCACTAAAATATTGCTCCAGGTAAAAAGTTTCTTAAGGACCTAAACTTTTAAATTGGGGCAAAATTTCAATATGTAGTAGTAATCTACATGTGCTTTTTTTTTTTTTTTCTGATGGCAAAACCCATATTATGCATTAGTAATTGTTTTGAGTTGACTCTGCAAATTGGAAGGAGCTATTTTTCTTCCTCTATTGATGATTTTAAACATTATCATATTGGGACTAATAAAAGTGGAATGAGCCTATTATTTTATATTTTCAGCCATCTCATATTGTGAATTAGTTCTTAGTTAACTAATTTTGAATTTTTAAAATTGTTGTACTATATATTTGGTAATTTTAAGAGCTTTTTAACAAATATATTTGGTACTTCATTTAAGCTCATGGTAGCGTTGTACTTCTCTGATCCATATCCTTTGCTTTGGCAAATACGTAGATAAATAAATAAATAAATAAAAATATCGGTTTTTCCAGAAATACATTTTCAATTCTGGTAGAAGCCAACAAACACTAGTGCCCTTCACTATGTTCTTATCTTTCTACCACTGTAATTGTAGAAGCATATGTTGAAATGAAGCCTTTAGTTTGCCAGTCCCTGAGTGATAATATGAGCAAAACCCTTCTTCTAGACATCACAGACCAACTTTTGGCATGGAGCATAAGAAACAGCTGCTGAAGGCTGGGTGCACCGGCTCACGCTTGTAATCCTGGCACTTTGAGGGGCCGAGGCAGTTGGACTACCTGAGGTCAGGAGTTCGAGACTAGCCTGGCCAACATGGTGAAACACCGTCTCTACTAAAGATACAAAACTTAGCCAGGCATGGTGTTGGGCGCCTGTAATCCCAGCTACTTGGGAGGCTGAGCCAGGAGAATGGCTTGAACCTTGGGGGCAGAGGTTTCAGTGAGCCAAGATAGCGCCATTGTAATCCAGCTTGGGCGACAAGAGCGAAACACCATCTCAAAAAAAAGAAAGAAAAAAAGAAACAGTTGCTGACCACTTCATAAAATAACCTATCTTGACATATTTGGATATAAAGGTTACTAGGCCCTCAAATAAAGATTTTAGAATTGAAGAGAAATATGTGTATTACACAAATCATTGTATATTAGATGATAGAAAAAGTGCAATGAATATAAGCACATGAGAAGAATGAGGAATGAGAGATACGCTCAAAATTAGAAATTGATGTTATAGAAGCCTGTGGGTTTAGGGAAAGGGGAAATTCGACAAGAACCTAAATAACCCGGTCCGCTTTGTCTTATTTCCAAATGTACCATGTGGTAAATTGCTTAACCTTATTGAGACAGTGTTTTCTCAGTTGACAAACTGAGTGTACCAACACATTACATTTCTGTATCATGGGGTTGATAAGGATAGACAGAGAAAAATATGTGTATGCATATATGTATATATGCAGAAAGAGACTATAGAGGCTTGTATATATGTATATGTGCATATGTATATGAACACAAAATTCTACAAAGTGCTTATACAAATATAAGTACTATCGCTTAGAATGCACCTTTTTAGCTACCTTTCAGATTCTTGTCCACTAAGCATTGCCAAGTCTTTAAAGGTAATTGCTGCAATTTTGGCAAAATCTCTAAGACAGCTTTTCTGTTCTCATGAAACTCTGTTTAAATAGGAAAAACACAAAATAGGTAGGCAAACTTTTTTCATTCCTTCTTTCTTTCTTTTTTTCGTTCCTTCTTTCTTTTTTCACAGGAAATGACGGGGCTGAATCCTGTTGGAGTGATTTGTTCTTCGGACTTTGTATCTTAAATGAAATCTTCTCCCTTAGAGGCCACATAAACTGATGGTACAATCTGCAAATCTAAGGCAAATTCATAGGTTATACTTTTTCTTCTTCATACTTGACATTTGAACCTAGCAAGTTTGAATAGCCTGTAATTTGAAAACTCCCTTGCACATCTCCTAGCAGATCAAGGTAGCTTGTTCTGCCTTCTGGACAAATGGTGCCCTTAAGTCAGCTTAGGGAGACTGTTCCGATATCAAGATTCTGTTTGAATACTATATACTCTCAGCTGCTTATCTGTTCATATATATATGACATGTTTATCATGGAAGTATTTCAAAAGTATCTGAAAATGAATATTGATTATTAAGGCATTCAGTTTTAGGAAGAAAACATACATAAATATATGATCTTCATTATTTTCCTTTCTCCATGCAATTTCAATAGATATTTATCAAGAACTCAAAATATGCCTAGCACTGCCTAGGTGTTGGAAATATTAGAGAAATTAAAATAGATAAATTCCTTCCTTTAGTAGACTTAGTCTAACTAAATAAATGATTTTTAAAAGGGTATAATAAATGGTATAAGCAAAAGAAAATGAAGGTGAGGGGAATAGGGCATGCCAAGTAGGGAGCTGCTATTTTAATGAGGCCTAGGAGAAAACCATTTATAAGGTGACATTTGAGCAGAGACCTAAAGAAAGTGAGAAAACGTGATACATGTATGTACATGGAAAAAGAATATAATAAGCAAAAAAAAAAAAAAAAAAATGGGCAGAGGCCAAGAGGGAATCTTATGCATTACACAGATTTTGAACTAAAAGCAAGAAGGCCATAATGGCTAAAAATAAATGAGGATTCATTAAAGAGGGTGAAGAATATAGAGAGTTAGGACTATTGCTGTGATGTAAAGTCATTGGAGAGATGACCTGAGAGATTAGAACCCTGGGGTAACTTACATTTCATTTGCTGTTTTATTCCAAAGTGATATTCATTATCTAAAGAAAAAAATCAAATATACAGAAATGATAAAATACAAAACAATGCTGACCTTTAAGAAACATTGACCTATAAATACTAAGATGTTAAATATTTGTTTCTTGTGATTTGTATCTTTATTGATGTGATAATTATGTATCTATAAGTTTGTGAGTAAAATACATAATAAGCCTGGAATGTATTTTCTTTATAATTCACATTAATTTTTTGCACTAAAATTCAATCTAGTAAATTTCCTGTTATAGTCAATTAATTTTGACAACACATATTTTAATGCTCCATGGTATTAACAACCCATTATGATTTGCATTTAAGATTATTTAGAGTATTCAGTGTAATAAATAATGCAAATGTAGGCAAAAGCTTTTCCATGTATACACACACACATACACACTATATTTTTAATTATTTCATTCACATAGATTAAAATAAACTGTTTTGTTTAATGTAAAACAATATTGATGCTCCCAACTCCCTAGTTACTTTGTACAATTTGCATGCCTACAAGCAATGATGAATATCCTAATTACCTTAAACATATCTATATTATGTCAAATCTTTCATGCACTTTCAGTGTCTGACTTCTTTAGCACTGAAGTTCATGCTCAGATTTAAAGGGCCTGTATGAATAGGTGAGGCCCACCTGAATACTCTGCAGATAACCTGTTTTGGTACCTTAATTCCATCTTTAAAATCCTTTCTAGCAACACCTACATTCATGATTGATAGAGAAGGTATGTACACCACGGACTGCAAATTTTGGAGGTCACTTTAGAATTCTGTCTACCACGGATACATTTGAATATATCTGCACATTTACATGTAGTTGTCACCACATTAAGGAAAATTAACATATAGATTACCCCGAAAAATTTCCTCAAACTATTTTATAATTCCTTAATCCCACCCCTTCTTGCCCTCTTTACCACCTTCAATTCTAGGAAACTGCACCTATGCTTTTTGTCACTATGATTGGTTTGTTGTGTCTGAGATTTTATATAAATGTCACCGTACACTATGCACTTTTTGTCTGACTTCTTTCAACTAGCATAGTTTGAGATTCCTATATGTTTTATCTATCAATAGTATATTTTTATGGCTGAGTCTTATTTTATTATATGACTATATTCACCCTCATGACAATAGACATTAGGTTGTTTCCAGTTTGGGGCCTGAGAAATAAAGTTGTTTTGAACATTCATGTACAAGTATTTGTAAGGACATATGCTTTTATTTCTTTTGCATAAATACTAAAAAAAAGAGTGGCTGGGCTATAAGTGTGTTTAGCTTTTATAAAACCTAAATAATTCAAAAAGCAAAAAATGAAAATCTCATTTAAAACAATGGGCAAAGGACATAAACAGACATTTCTCAAAAGAATACCTACATGCAGCCAACAAACATGAAAAAATTCTCAATATCACTAATTATTAGAGAAATGCAAATCAAAACCACAATGGGATACCATCTCATATCAGTCAAAATGGCTATTGTTAAAAAAATAAAAAATTACAGGTGTTGGTGAGGTTTCAGAGAAAAGGAAATGCTTTCACACTGTCAGTGGGAATGTAAATTAGTTCAGCCACTGTGGAAAGCAGTTTTGAGATTTCTCAAATAACTAAAAAAACAGAACTACTGTTCAACCCAGCAACCCCATTGCTGGGTATATACCCAAAGGAAAATAAATTGTTTTTTCAAAAAGACATGTGCACTTGAATGTTCATTACAGCACTATTGACAATAGGGAAGACATGGAATCTACCTAGATGTATATCAGTGTTGGACTGGATAAAGAAAACATGGTACACATCCACCATAGGATACTATGCAGCCATAAAAATGAACAAAGTCATGTCTTTGCAGCAACATGGATGCAGCTAAAGGCCATTATCCTAAGCAAATTAACAGAGGAACAGAAAACCAAATACTACATGTTCTCACTTATAAGTGGGAGCTAAACATTGAGTTTAGTTTACCCATAGACATAAAAATGGAAACAATAGACACTGGTCACTGGGGACTTCCAGAAGGCGGAGCGTGGGAAGAGGACAAGGGTTGAAAAATTACCTGTTGGTTACTATGCTCACTACTGGGTAACACAAACATTTGTACTCCAAACCTCAGTGACGCAATTCATCCATGTAACAAACCTGCACATGTACCCACTGAACCTAAAATAAAAACTGAAAGAAAAAAATATATTTTTAGCTGTAGCTGAAAAAAAAAAAAGGAAACAGAAAAAGAAACCGCCATGCTATTCTTCAAAGTATTTGTGTCATATTACATGTCCAGCATCAGAGAGTGAGAGTTCCAGTTCTCCAGCACTTGGCCTTGTTCTCTCTAACTTTTTTTTTTTTTTTTTTTTTTGAGACGGAGTCTCGCTCTGTCGCCCAGGCTGGAGTGCAGTGGCGCGATCTCGGCTCACTGCAGGCTCCGCCCCCCGGGGTTTAAGCCATTCTCCTGCCTCAGCCTCCCGAATAGCTGGGACTACAGGCGCCCGCCACGTCGCCCGGCTAATTTTTTGTATTTTTAGTAGAGACGGGGTTTCACCGTGTTAGCCAAGATGGTCTCAATCTCCTGACCTCGTGATCCGCCCGCCTCGGCCTCCCAAAGTGCTGGGATTACAGGCGTGAGCCACCGCGCCAGGCCTTCTCTCTAACTTTAGATATTCTACAGGATGTGTAGTAGTATCTCAATGTGCTTTCATTTCCAGTTCCTTAGTTACTAATGATGTTTAAGCATGTGTTCATGTGCTATTTTATCCTTTGTGCATTTTAGTTTGTGAAGTGCCTTTAGCAATTTTTACCCTTTAAAAAAAAAAAAGTATTGTTTCTTTCTTATAATTTTTTTTTTTCGTTGAGATGGAGTCTCACTCTGTCACCCACACTGGAGTGCAGTGGTGCGATCCCAGCCCACTGCAACCTCCATCTCCCAGGTTCAAGCAATTCTTGTGCCTCAGCCTCTCCGGTAGCTGGGATTACAGGCGTGCACCACCACGCCCAGCTATTTTTTTTTTTTTTTTAATAGAGACAGGGTGGGTTTCACCATGTTGGCCACACTGGTCTCAAACTCCTGCCCTCAAGTGATCCACCCGCGTTGGCCTCCTAAAGTCCTGGGATTACAGGTGTAAGCCACTGTGCCCAGCCTGTTTCTTATAATTGGATTTTGAAAACTTTTTTATATATTATAGATACATGTCTTGTATCAGTCATGAAATTTTAAATATATTCTCCAAGACTGTGTATTCTATTTTCATTCCCTGAAAAGTCTTAATAGAAGAAAAAAATTGCTAATTTTGATAAAGTCAAAATTTTTAACTTTTCTTTTTCATGAATCATAATTTTGATGCCATCTATAAGAAATATTTGCTTGGAACGCATTCATAAAGAATTTCTCCTCTCCTTTCTTCTAGTAATTTAAGAATTTTCATTTTTATATTTTGGGACAATTGTCATTTTGAGTTAACTTTATATACGATGTGAGGTATGGATTGAAGTTTATTTTTGTTGACAAATGGATATCCACCTGTTCCTGTGAAGCAGCTTATCTTACGTCCATTGAATTCCTCTGTACCTTTGATGAAAATCAGTGAAATATAGGAGACTATTTATGTACAGTCCATTCTGGTCCATTGAACTGTCTTCACACCAATGCCATACTGTCTTGAATACACTGTAGCTTCACGGTAAGTCTTGAGGTCAGATGGGATATACCGTTCAAATTTATTTTTACTTTTAATTCTGTTTTGGCAATTCTAATTCTTTTACATTTTCATTCAAATTAACCTATGAATGTTTTCAAACAAGCCTACTATAATTTCAAATGAGTTTGTGTTAAAATTTTGTTGATCAATTTCAGGAGTATTAAAATTTTCCTAATATTGAGTCCTTGGATTCATAAACACAGTTCATCTCTCCACTGATTTTTGTCTCTTGTATTTGTGTCAGTTAAATTTTTGTAGTTTTTAATATACAGGTCTTTCACATTTTTCATGGTTTAAGCACTAATAAAATTATACTTGTATATTATAGAAAATGATATTTTATTTTAATTCTGATTATTGTTTTTGAATATAAAAGTAGAATGGAATTTTATGGATTTTGTATCTTGTGACCAAATTAATTAGTTCTAGGTCTTTATGTAAATTATAGGATTTTCTACATGTATGATAACATCATTGTGATAGTTTTACTTCTTCCTCTGTAATCTGAATGCCTTTTGTATTTTTCTTGCATTTATTACACAGACTAGAGCTTCCATTATAATGATGAATAGAAGTTGTAAGAGCAGATGACCATGACTTTCTGCTACCATTAAAGGGGAAATGTTTAGTTTACGATAAACTATGATGTCAGCAAGAGGTTTCTCTGAAATGCCCTTTTTTAGATTGAGGAACTTCCGAATGATTCCTAGATTGATGAGAGTATTTATCAGGGATGAATTTTTGGATTTATCAAATGTTTTTTTCTGCATTTATTGAAATTATCATAGTATTTCCCTTCTGTGAGTCTGTTAAATATGATGACATACTATTTCTCAAAGGTTAGAATACTTTCACTTTTCTGATTCACTTTGTCAGGTTATATTAACACTTGATTTTCTTAAAAAAAAACTTTTGATTCATTGATTCGATTTATTGTTTTTCTATTTTTTATTTTGCTGATAATTCTTATCTTTATTAACATTTTCTATTTATCATTGGCTTTAAGGAACTTAACTTTTATATGACTTGATGTAGTTTTCTTCATATTTCTAGTACTTGGGCTTTGCTGAACTTCTTGGCTCTGTTGGTTGATGTTTTTTAATAAAACATGGAAACATTCCCATCATTTTTTCTCAAATATTTTTCTGCCTCTCTTATTATCCTTCTAGACCCAAATTGTGCATGTATTTGATCACTTAAACATGTCCCATAATTCGCATAAGCTATTTACTACTTTTAAGACCCTTTTTAATCCATATTTTACTTATATAGTTTCTATTGTTGGACTTTAAGTTAATTAATATAGTTTTATGTTTTGCTTGGTTTTCTGCAGTCTCTAATCTTTTATTTCATAGATTGTGTTTTTCAGAGCTTTCTTTTTTATGTCTGGAAGTTAAATTTGAACTTTTTTATATTTTCTATATTTATTAATACCATCAATTTTTATATACTTCGTTGATTGATAAATTTGATTGACAAAAATAATTTCAATGTCTTTGTCTACTGAGTCTATCATATTATTTCTACGTGTGATTTGGTTTATTATTCTCCCAATTAGTGATCAGATTTCTATGCTTTTTGAATGGCTGGTTAATTTTGACTAGAGTTTATATACTGTGAATTTTTTACCTTTATCCTGCTAGCTCCCATATATTTGTGTATTCACAAAAATGTTATTGAGCTTTGTTCTAAGACACAGATAAATTTCTTGGAAATAGTTTGTTTCCTCTAAGGCTTATTCTAGTCTTTGTACACAGGACCCAATAACCTAACAATCTGTTGCTAATTTATTTTTGCCACTACTGAGTCAATATCTTTCCAAATAAGAATAGAAAATATTATCCCATTTTTATTAGCATTGGGGATTATTTTTTCTGCTTTGTTTGGGTGGTGCTTTCTCTGGCATTTTTTTTTTATATATATACACTCATATGCTGCTTAGTCTTCAAGTAAAATCTTGACAGAGACATCTGGATCTCTCTCTCTCCCTCTTTGTTCTAGTGTGTTTTCCTGCAAACTCTTTATGCCTCCTGAACTAGGAAGATTCCTGGGCTCCAACTTTATTTTATCTTCCTGTACTGCAGCGTCAAACCACATTGCAGTTAGTATGCTGGGGGATCATAAGACCATTTCTTTCCTCTTTTTCAGGAAATCTCTCTTGCAATTCTTAATATCTAAAGTCTGAAAACTAAAGGTTTATTCTTTTATTATTTTTCCAGAATATTTGACTCTTTCAAGCAGTAGAGTATATCCCATATCCCATCCCTGTTATTCTACCTTGCTCTGAAAAAAAAAAAAAAAAATCACTTTTTGACTTGTAATTTTTTTTTTTTTTTTTTTTTTTTTTTGAGACAGAGTCTAGCTCTGTCGCCCAGGCTGGAGTGCAGTGGCACGATCTCGGCTCACTGCAACCTCCGCCTCCCAGGTCAAGTAACTCTTCTGCCTCAGCCTCCTGAGTAGATGGGACTACAGGCGCGTGCCACAATGCCCAGCTAATTTTTGTATTTTTAGTGGAGACGGGGTTTCACCATATTGGCCAGGTTGGTCTCGAACTCCTGACCTCATGATCCACCCACCTCGGCCTCCCAAAGTGCTGGGATTACAGGTGAGAGCCTCTGCGCCCGGCCTTTGACTTGTAATTTTAAAAACAAAATGTAGAGGTATCAGTTGTTTCAGACGTGTTGTATTAATGAGGAAAGTAATAGAGTAAAACTATTGATAATATTTCATGCTTACTATACCATTGATGTACAATATTCCACATACAATGTTATAATTTAGTGGATTTTCTATATATTACTATTTAACCAATGTCACTGGATTCAGAAGTATTTATGTTAAGATGTAAAGGATAAATAAATTATTTTATGATTTAAAAATATATCAGAAATTTAATCACCTGGTAAACATCAATATAAAGCCAATTGAAACTAACAACATTTTTCTTTGAAAACATAAACCAATGTGCACATGCTGAAATTGGGAGCAACTTTGTTAAAATTCATCAAAGAAAATGGAAAGAAGAAAAGTTCACTTTAATTCCACTGGGTAACATAAAAATACATTTTTACTGTCAGATTATTTGCAAGTTATATTTAAAGATACCATCTCTGTGAATATTTATGTACTGTTAACATGACTCCTCTTCTAGTAGTCAGAAATTTGTGTTCAGCTGTCACTCACCGCAGCTACTTCAGACTTTCTGCTTTAAAAAAAATCGTTGAACATTTTAGCATCTTTTTTCAAGGACATTCTTTCATAGGATGTCAAGGAGCACCCTGAAAAAACACAAGACGTAACTTTATGCTTCCTTTTGGAGGAAAGTTACCACCCCATAAAAACTTCAATTACAATTTCCATGATATATTTTGGAGCAGGCTGGGGTAGGCTTGAGCTTGGATAATGTTTCAAAACCCTATTTCATTTTTTAAAAACACAAATAAAAAAATTGTAATCAGAAATATTAAATAAAATTTCTAATGCTATGTTTTACTCTTGGGTCAAATTGAGTTATTGTTAATATTGATGAAATTTAGACTTTTCTTTTAAAATAAGTGTTGTACCTACCACACTGGGTTTCTCAGACCATTTTTAAAACATTTACTATGTTTTTAAGTTTAAAATGTTTTTTTTAATTCACAGAAAATTGGCAGAGATACTGCAGAGAGCTCTCATATGCTCAACACCCAGTTTCCTTATTATTAGCATTTTAAAATATGATTTGTTATAATTAATAAACCAATATTGATACATTATTATTAATGAAAGTCCATACTATATTCATATTTCCTTAGTTTTTACCTAATGTCATTTGTATTTTCCAGGATCTCACCTAGAATGCCATATTATATTTAGTTATTTTTCTCTTTAGGATTGGCCACAACACTTTTTTAGACATTCTTGTTTTTGATAACTTTGACAGTTTTGAGGACGACCAGTCATGTATTTGGAGAATACCCTTTATGGATACCTTCTCATGTTTAAACTGACTTTTTACGTATTTTTTTTTTAAGGAAGATCATGGAGGTAAAATGACATTTTCATTCCATCATATCAGATATATACTGTCAACATGATTGATCGCTGAAGCTGTTGAGATAGTGTTTCTTAGTTTTCTTCACTGGAAAGTTATTATTTTTCCATCTTTTTATATTGTACTCTTTGGAAGAAAGTCACTGTGTGCAGCCCACTTTAAAGGGAAGACATTACAACCACCACCTGAATATGAGTTTCTACCTAATGTGACTGGTATTTTTCTTGATGAGATATTTATTTTCTCCATATATATTTATTTACTCAATTATTTATTTACAATACTATAAACATATTTTACACCATTAATTTTACACTTTGGGAAATAATCTGTTATGACATTATTCATTTTGCTACTCAAATTGCGATAGTTTTTATCATTGGGAACCCTTTCCCTTTGTTTCTATGTGCCTTTGATATACCACCATCATTGTGTGAAGGTTTTTGTTTTGGTTCGGTTTTTGTTTTGATTTTTTTAAATACTTTCTTACTTTCTAGAACTGCAGGATTCTCCAGGCTCATCTTGTATATTTCATGGCTCAGGTGCTGAATCACGATTTTCTCCATGGAGCACTTGTACCTTGTATTGGAGAATAACATCAGAAATCAAGATTTAGATGTGTTCTCAATTTCTTTAAAGTGTTTTCAGTTTTAAGTCAGAGCTTAAATACTGAGTACACATGGACACAAAGAAGGGAACAACAGACACAGAGGCCTGCTTGAGGGTGAAGAGCGAGAGGAGGATGAGGATCGAAAAACTACCTATTGGGCACTATGCTTATTACTGGGTGACAAAATAATTTGTACACCAAACCCCCGCGACATGGAATTTACCTGTACAGCAAACCTTCCCATGTATTCCCAAACCTAAAATAAATGTTAAACAAAAATCTGGATGCTAGGTGTGCTATTGTTACAAGAAAGTCAATGTTTCTAGGCTCTCTTAACTGACAAAGTAAGGAAATACATACGCAAACACTAACTCATGTATACACTACACATTATCTATCATCTATCTAAATTTACATAAGATGAAACACGAATTGATACCAATTTCTCCAACTCTAATTGAATACCACATATATCATTCTAGTAGTCTCATCTTGCTGGTTTGTTACCTTCCACTGTAAAAGTGAGAAACCTGCATTGTAAAAGAAGACTCTGTTCAGCTTTGAAAGAAACTGTAAAACCATTTTCCAAAGTGGATGTACCAAGTATACAATTTACTCAATTATTCAATTCAAATGTACATGTACAGGATTGTTAACATATGCCCTGTCGGGACAAGATATGAACTCGTACAGTGCAGAGTTTATGTAAAGATTACATTGCCTTCAGTCTCACAGAATCCACCCTTCTCCAAAGTTACTTAGGTTAGCACCATTTGTGCATTGCCTTCAGGTAGGTTGCTTCATACATTGGTAAATACAGTTAGATTCTTTTATCACACTCAACATTTCATCCTGGGATTCCTTGACTTCCTATTTCTTAATAATTTGCATATATCAGCTTTCATGTCCTGTGCTGCAAGTACAATAGGTTTTGACAACTGCAAAGTAGTATGAATCCACCATTATGATGTTATACAGAATAATTTCAATGCCCTAAGAAAATGCATGTGCTTCATGAATTCAACCTCTGCCCAAACCCTTGACAAACACTGCTTTCTTTATAGTTTCTATAGTTTTGCCAATAAATTGCAATCATGTGGTAGACAGTCTTTACAGAATGCCTTTCTTCATTTAGCAATATTCATTTAAGATTCATCATGACTCTGAATAGCTTGATGGGTTATATCTATTTATTGCTGAATAACATTATACAATATATTTTTTCTGTTCCATATTTAAGAATATATTGGTTGTTTCCAGTTTATTGTGATGATGTATAAAGCTGTTGTTAATATCTACATAAAGATTTGTGTGGGGACAATTTTTCAAATCACTGGTTAAGTAACTAGGATCACAATGGCCTGATTGTAAAATAAGCCTATGTTCAGCTTTGAAATAAACTGTCAAACCATTTCCAAAAGTGAATGTAGCAGTTTACATCCCTACCAGCAACGAACGGAGCATTAGTTGTTCTGAATCTACTGCAGTTGATGTTGTTTAATTTATTTATTTTTACTTTAGCTATTCTAATAGGTGTGATGTTATACCTTACGGATTGAATTTGCATTTCAAATAGCAAATAATGTTGATCATCTTTTCATCTGTGTATCCTCTTACCTGAGGTGTCTATTTAGATCTTTTGCCTATTTTGTAATTGTGTTATTTGTTTAGTTTTAGGTGTTCTTTGTGTATTTTTTATTCTTTAGTTTTAGGTGTTCTTTGTGTATTTTAGATACAAGTCATTTTGAAAAAAAAATGACTGTGTCTAGCTGAGGAGATTAACTCCTGGTTCAAAACCTGTATGTGATTTTTTAGACCTGACCACAGGCAACTACAAAGGCTTTACCTGGCAGGACTCATGGGAATAAACTGCACTCCCACAGACCAGACTGGGTACACAGACAGTTCATTACAGTCTCTGAAGGGAGTTGCAGTTGAGAACTCAGGGCCTCTTGACTGGTCAGGCTCTTATGGTATTTAAATTCCTAGTGCCTTCATTCCTAGATCTCTTTATCTGAGGTCTAGGACAGAGAGATCTTCTTCAAGTATCTCTGCTGAGACCTCCTGGAGGAGAAGAAGGTGGGAAAACTTCAAGATATGCTTTTTTTCCCACTTTGACTCAGCACCCAGTAATTTGTGACTCCTAGCTCTTCCTCCTCATCCTGCCCCTGACACCAGGGTCTATAAAGCTGCCTGACTCTATTGTTTGCGGCTTCCTCAACAGGGAAATGATCCACCTCTCTGTGCAACAGAAACCCCTCCACCTGTGTGCCCTTCCATGGGAGAGATGGGACAGAGAGTTGGGGCTTCCTTTGGTTTTAGACTCCTGCTTATGCCATCACAGTATGTGAATAAAGGCTTAACTCCTTTATTTTTAACTTGTTGCTTTAATTGGATCCTCCAACACTTGCTTTAATTGGAGCCTCCTGATGCTAGGTTTTCCTTTCTCTTTACAGTGCATTTCAGGGAAACATAGTTATTAATTTCAACAAAGTCCAACTTATCAATTTTTTTTCTTTTTTTTTCTCTCAGGATTGTTCTTTTGGTGTTGCATTGAAAAACTTGTCACCAAAACCAAGGTCATATAGATTTTCCCTTATGTTTTATTTTATAAGTATTATAGTTTTACATTTTACATTTAGGTCTGTGAGCCATTTTGAGACAATTATTAAGAATATAAAATGTGTTGGGTCTTTGCACAGGTATTTATTTTTCCTTTTCGCACATGGATAGCCCATTGTTCCAGAAACATTTGTTATAGTCTATTCTTTCTTAATTAAATTGGCTTTCGATCATTGTCAAAAATTGATTGTATTTTATTGGTTTATTGCTGGAAATCAATTTTGTCCAATTTACCTATGTTTCTATTCTTTTGTCAATAATATCCTGTTTTGATTCTTATAACTGTAATTAATGTAGAAATTGAGTAGTGTGAGTGCTTTTATATTTTTGAGCAATATTGCGTAGCTATTCTAGGCATTTTGCCTTTCTGTATAAACTTTAGAACCTTTTTATTAACATCAATAATAGTTTGCTGGGATTTTGATTACGATTGCATGAAATGCACAGACCAAGCTGGAAAGAAGTGACATTTTAATAATATCAAATCTTTCAATCCGTGAACATGGAATATTTCTCCATTTATTTAATTATTTGTTGATTTTTTTCACCATATTTTGTAGTTTTCTACAAACAGATTCTGGAGATATTCTATTAAATTATGTAAAGATTAGAACTTCCCTCTGTTTCTACTTTCTGGGAGATTTTGTAAAAATTGGTATTATTTTTCTTTAAATGTTTGTTAAAATTCTCTAGTAAAACCATATGTCTAGTGCTCTCTCTTTTAGAAAATTTGTAATTATTTAATTTGTTTAATATATTTTGAAATATTCAAGCATTATTTCTCCATTTTTCATTTTTGGTAGTCTTTTAAGAAATTGTTTCATTTTACCTAAGGCAGAAAATTGGTGCCTTTGGGATGTTTGTTGTATTTTTTATTTAAATTTTACTGCCCGACAGTTGGTAGTGATGGACCCCTCTCACTCTGATGTTTTAATCTGGGTCATCTCTCTTTTTTTCTTGATTAGTCTGGATAGAGGTTTTTGAATCATATCAATCTTCTTAAAGAAAAAGCTTTAAATTTTTTTTAATTTTAATTTTTATTTTTGTGAGTACATAGTTGATATATATATTTATGAGATACATGAGATGTTTTGATACATACATGCATTATGTAATCATCACATTATGGAGAATGGGGTGTCCATCCCCTCAAGCATTTATCCTTTGTTTTAAAGAACAAGATTTTGGTTTCATTTTATTTGTTTTGTATTTCAATATTCTTGATATTTCTCTAATATTAATTTTAATTGTATTCTACTTTCTGACTGCCTAACTCAGTCTTTATTTTCTAGTTTCTTAGAGACTTGGGTTATTGATTGTAGATCTACCATATTTTCTAATATATTAATTTACTTCAATAAATTTTTCCTAAGCATTGTTTTTCCTACACCATACAAATTTTGATACATTTTATTTTTATTTTTTTTACCAGTTTATTGCTGTAGAAGCTTCTGTTCCAGGTAAGTAGATGTTGGCCATGACTCTCTGGAGTTATCTATCACCCCAGATATTGTATTAAAAGTTTGCCTTGCAAATTCAGTTCTCTGTTGGTCAAAGAAAATTAATCGATTTTAAGTTTTTCCAATTCATCTTGTTTTAAAGATAGAAGTCATGACTTCCAAGCTCTTTAAATGTCAGAGCTGAAACTAGAAGGCCACAATTATATATTTTAAGAACATAAAATGTCTCCCTTATTCCTATTACACAATAGGTTACAAATACATGTCAGCTATGCTTTCTTCCTTCAGTAAACCTAAATTGGCATACAACCACTGAGTTCCAGGTACTCAGCAAGGTGTCTAAGATTTACTAAGGACACAACTTGACCTTTGTTTTCCAGGAGACTTTAACGCTTTTATTCACCTTTTACATTATACCAAGTAATTTTCACAGCTGCAGGGAAGTCACTCTTCATCTTTCCAATTAGAGTTGTTATACTCAAATGGTACTTGCATTTAGTATGTAATTTTATCATTTCACTCCGCTATAAATGACAGCTACCCAAGCTACCAGTTAACAATAGAAATAATATGCAGGAGCATCACACTAGAGAAAACTTCAACAAATAAGAGTTAGAGCACAAATAATTGAACGAGAAGCTTCTGAATTTTTAAAATATTATTCAACGTTATAGAAGTGTTTCTCTTTCATATTTACCTAAGCCCATTCTCTGAGTCATATGTCAGGCACTTAATAATAGTTTCTTGTCTCTGGTGCATCTGTAACTGAGTTCCTAATATAGAAGTTATCATCTGGTACAATTATACTACTGATTGCTATAAAGTTCACAGAAATTTCAGAAAGTCTCTTCAAAAATCCATTATCCTGTGTTGTGTGTTAGATTAATCCTAAGTACTGTATTTTATGTAGTGGATAAATTTGGATTTTATAATTAATAGTGACTTTTCCTATAATACATGAAGGGATATTAATGAATAGAATAGATAGTAAAAACAAGACGAAACAAAACAAAATGATAAGAACCTTTACATGTTCAGATTTTAAAAAAGCTTTAGAATTGATTTTGGAATGACATGGTCTACAAGACAGTTTGTTCCGCTGGCAAGTGAATTCAGTTCTATTTTTCCAAGAATTGAATTCAATTTTGAGTTAAATAGCCCATTTACCTGTCATTTCTCAGAACCTCTGAAACTGTCTCACGTTTTACATCTACACTTTCAACTAGAAAGAAAAGTTTTGATCTGAGGCAAACAAGAAGATTCAGCTTTAAGTCCAGTTTTATTCCGCTATTTCCATAATTCAGAGGGAATTTAAGTTAAATCTTATAGTCAGACACTCTTTAGATAACTAGCTTAAGACATGCTCTCTCATTCTCTGAAGGTAGTTCCTTTCTGAAACACTTCTAGCATCATCATTCATATTTACATTTTGTTGTTTTACAAATATATCACTTCTCTTGTAATTTCTTGTGTATCTATGGAAAATTTTAGAAGGTGGAAAGTATCTTTTATGATGATTTTGTTTAAATAAAGCCATTAAAGAGGTATTTTAAGTTAAGCTGTGGTTCATGCCCATCTTCTTTGGAAGAAGTTCAAATTATAGCTTTATTATTTAGTATATGTGTGACCTTGACAACTCAACCTATCATTGTTTCAGTTTCTTCATCTGTAAACTAAAAAACTAACAATATACTGTTTAGCTACTAAACACAGTACTTATCAGGTTAAATGACTTAATATAAATAAAGTTATCTGAGGGTACTGGTTAAGAGCATGGATTTTTAAAAAGCTAAACCAAGAAAATAGCGCAAGATCTACTTTTAGGCAGAGATAGATTCCAAATCATATTAACTTTTCTACTTGTGCCTGTAGTAATTGTTTTTCCTCCTACTTAAAAAAAATAAGCCATTAAGCCATTTCTGATTTACATAAAATAGTGTCATTCTAGATTGATTTTTTTTTCTCTTAGACACCAAAAACAATGACACCCATCATTGATTCTCTCAGGTCTTATAATGGAAATGGTCTCCTTTTGCCTCTGGTACAATGATATTTTCTTTACTTGTGTATCATATCACATCTGTTTCATTCAGTCTCTCTTTCTCATTCTCTTTCTCTTCCTCCCTCCTTTCTTCCCCTTCTCTTTCTCCTTTTCTTTCTCTCCTTGACCCTTAACTCTTTTTCTCCCCACTCAAGGTTCTTGAGTTGTCTATGCTTGTTTGCTATGTGTATTTTATTTCTTTCTTTCACCCTTCAACTGACTGTTGTCTGTTTGCATCCCAAAACACAAATTAATGTTGTCCTCCAGGATCTCCATTGACCTTTTCAATCTTTAAGCTACTTTAAATCTCTGCATTATTTTTCACTGTATGCCATTCATTTCATCCTAATATGTTTTCTAATGGGACAACAACCTTATCTAGTTAGCTTCAAAGTATTTGAGATTCCACTTCAAAGATGACAATTTCCTTACCTTTTCTATAAATAATCAAGATAATCCTTTCTAGTTCTCTCTTTCCTCCCGCATAGCCCACTCTCCTTGGGCAATGCTGACAGGTGACAGCGTGCTGGCAGTCCTCACAGCCCTTGCTCGCTCTTGGCGCCTCCTCTGCCTGGGCCTCCACTTTGGGGGCACTTGAGGAGCCCTTCAGCCCACTGCTGTACTGTGGGAGTCCCTTCCTGGGCTGGCCAAGGCCGGAGCCGGCTCCCTCAGCTTGCAGGGAGGTGTGGAGGGAGAGGCGCCAGCGGGAACCGGAGCTGCGCGCGGCGCTTGCAGGCCAGCTGGAGTTCCGGGTGGGCGTGGGCTTGGCGGGCCGCGCACTGGGAGCAGCCGGCCGGCCCTGCCGCCCGGGAAATGAGGGGCTTAGCACCTGGGCCAGCGGCTGCGGAGGGTGTACTGGGTCCCCCAGCAGTGCCAGCCCACCGGCGCTGCGCTCGATTTCTCACAGGGCCTTAGCTGCCTCCCCGCGGGGCAGGGCTCGGGACCTGCAGCCCGCCATGCCTGAGCCTCCCACCCCCTCCATGGGCTCCTGTGCAGCCCGAGCCTCCCTGATGAGCGCCACCCCCTGCTCCACGGCGCCCAGTCCCATCGACCACCCAAGAGCTGAGGAGTGCGGGCGCCCGGCGCCGGACTGGTAGGCAGCTCCACCTTCAGCCCTGGTGCGGGATCCACTGGGTGAAGCCAGCTGGGATCCTGAGTCTGGTGGGGACGTGGAGAACCTTTATGTCTAGCTCAGGGATTGTAAATACACCAATCGGCACTCTGTATCTAGCTCAAGGTTTGTAAACACACCAATCAGCACCCTGTGTCTAGCTCAGCGTTTGTGAATGCACCAATCCACACTCTGTATCTAGCTGCTCTGGTGGGGCATTGGAGAACCTTTGTGTCCATACTCTGTATCTAACTAATCTGATGGGGACGTGGAGAACCTTTGTATCTAGTTCAGGGATTGTAAACGCACTAATCAGTGCCCTGTCAAAACAGAACACTGGGCTCTACCAATCAGCAGGACGTGGGTGGGGGCCAGATAAGAGAATAAAAGCAGGCTGCCCGAACCCGCAGTGGCAACCCGCTCGAGTCCCCTTCCACACTGTGGAAGTTTTGTTCTTTCACTGTTTGCAGTAAATCTTGCTACTGCTCACTCTTTGGGACCACACTGCTTTTATGAGCTGTAACACTCACCGCGAAGGTCTGCAGCTTCACTCCTGAAGCCAGCGAGATCACGAGCCCGTCGGGAGGAACGAACAATTCCAGACGCGCTGCCTTAAGAGCTGTAACGCTCATTGCGAAGGTCTGCAGCCTCACTGCTTAGCCAGCGAGACCACGAACCCACCAGAAGAAACTCCGAACACATTGGAACATCGGAAGGAACAAACTCCAGACGCGCCACCTTAAGAGCTGTAACACTCACCGCCAGGGTCCGTGGCTTCATTCTCTAAGTCAGTAAGACCAAAAACCCACCAGTTCCGGACACAATGCTACCTATATCTATAGCTTTAATTATTCCCATATCTATATCTCCATGACTTCTCACTCTCAAGTTTGAGAGCCATGTATCCAGCTGTCTTTGGTGTTTTATTTTTTCTAGATGCTTAGCAGTTCCATTGTGCTCCAACAATTTTGGCTGCTCATTTTAGGACAAATAATTAGGGAAAGAACTTTAATTTGGGGCACCAGCAACTTAATTATACTTCCCAAAATATAGATAAAATATATGCCTCCTGACAAAGTGACTATCTGTTAAAATACTTGTGCACTACAAGATGAAGCTTGATACTATAGCATGGTGTATAAGATACTCCGTGACATAACCCCTGCTTGTAAATCTCGGCAATCCTTCTTAAATTTAGGCCCTCTGTGAATATGGTTAAATGTAAAAAACTGCCGATACTCTGCCTTTTTCCAAGTTAATCTTTAAACTTAAAGTGTCTTATGAGATCATTTGTAGTCTCACTGCTTGAAACTACTCTAAAATAGAATAAGTAGTTAGTGAATTTTTTTCTAAGTCATTAGCTATTCTGGGTTTCCAAAATTATGCCATTAATGGCTCAACCATTAAAATATTCAATATTTTTGATATTTAGAAGCATAGGTGAATAGTGTATTTATCTTGTAGTCTTAACTTAGAAAGTGACAGTAAATAATTATATGTCAACTGTGGCATTATTTGGCAACTGTTTATAAACAAAACTGGGCTTCAGTTACAATATAAACTTGGATTTTTACTTCTATTTTGTAGATTCCACATTTTCTGTCTTTTCAGACTACTAGTTACAATGACTGACTTATTTATAATTTGATCTGGTGTCCAGATGTGCAAACTTTCTTAAACCAAATGTTACTTTTATTTTCATCAGTTTGTTTTCATTATATGAGAAAGCATATTAGAGTGGCTATTAAAGATCTAATGTATTCCATTTACTGTGACTTTTTTTTTCAACCCAAAAGCTGTTTTGTTATGTATTATTTAGTCAAGGCCTTAAATGTAATATATTTTATCTGTTTTTAACTTTTATTTTAAGTTTGGGCATACAAATGCAGGTTTGTTACATAGGTAAACTTTGGTCATGAGTTTGTTTTACAGATTATTTCATCAAACGGGTATTAAACTTAGTATGCATTCGTTATTTTTCTTGACGCTCTTCCCACCCTCCACCCTCCACCCTCCAAAAAGCTTCAGTGTGCATTGTTGCCCTCTGTGTATCTATGTGTCTCAACATTTAGCTCCCAGTTTGAGTGAGAACACATGGTAATTGGTTGTCTGTTCCTGTGTTAGTTTGTTAGAGATAATGGTCTCCAGCTCTATCCATGTTCCTGCAAAGAACATGATCTCATTTTTCTTAATTACTGTGTAGTATTACACGGCATGTATGTACCACATTTTCTTTAGCCAGTCTATCACTGATGGACATTTAAGTTGATTCTATGTATTTGCTATTGTCAAAAGTGCTTCAGTGAACGTGTGCATGCGTGTATCTTTATAATAGAATGATTCATATTCCTTTGGGTACATACCAGACAATGGAGTTGCTGGGTTAAATAGTATTTCTGTATTTAGGTTTTTGAGGAATCACCACAGTGTCTTCCACAATGGCTGACTGGCAGGGATGAATCTCTATAGCAAAGAAAAAATAAAGAAATACATACCTGTACTCTAAGAGGAATTTATTGGTGAGAAAAAACGGTAAGATAGTTACAAAAAAAATCTATACAGAAATCACAAAAAGAAGACAATAAAAAGAAAAATGATAAGTGACTTTTCAGGATTTTGATATGTGTTTGGCCTGGTAATTATAACAAGGCTTATATTTCTTCAATGATTATTCTCATAATTATTCTTATATCTCTGAAATGGTAGGTAAAACATGGTGGGTAAAAACAAGAAAACAAAACAAAAGAAAAATGAAGCTTATAGATTTGGTGTTATGTATACCAGGTTTGAATCCTAGTTCTATTATTTATTGATCATAGGGTTGTGGCTAGGATACTTAACATCTCTTAGCTTCATTTCCCTCATTAATAAAATAAAACTAAAATAATATTTTAGGGCTAATATAAAAATAAAATGAGGTTATATAAGTAAAGGACTAGGAGCATTGTAAATTTTAATTACTTGTTAATTTTCTTCCCATCTGTAGTAATAAAAATATGATTACCTTTTTTCTTAATTAATACTTAGGAAATGTGTTCTACTTTTTTCTCTGAATTTTGAACATATTCATATGGAATCCTAAAAGGAAGTTGAAATGTTATGTCCTTGTAGTATGTATGTAATTGTTGTAAAGTGATTCTTTTAAATTAATAATGCACAACTTTTAAGCTTTTCTTTTTAAACTTTGGTAGTTGTTAATCATTAGAGGTAGGTTGGAGTTAATCATATTTTCAAAATGGCAAAATTAAGTCAAACCTGGCTTATAAAATCCAGATTGTATGTCCACTGGATTTACAGAATTATCAGATGGATAATAGATTGATCTTAATTTTGCCCTTTAAATTAAATGCCAGAGTATTATAAACCTGGGAGAATGACATTTGGGAACCAGAGTTGTATCCTCTGATCTTCTTTCATAATAAAAGTCTTCAAAATTGTAAGGAATAATCCTAGCACTTTGGGAGGCCAAGGCAGGTGGATGGCTTCAGCCTAGGAGTTCGAGACCAGTTGGACAACATGCAAAAATGCATGTCTCTACAAAATTGCAAAAATTAGCCGGCCATGGTGGCATGTGCCTGTAGTCCCAGCTACTCCGGGGGCTGAGGGAGGAGTATTGCTTGAATCTTGGAGGTTGAGGCTGCAGTTATCCATAATTGACTGAGCCACTGCACTCTAGCCTGGGTGACAGAGCAATAATTTGACTCAAAAAAAAAAATGCAACAAAAAGAGTGCCAAAGATAAGATGTTATCTCATGGAAATAGCATGGAATAGGATGATCTACATGAGTTGATTCACTAGTTGTATTTATTAAAAATAACTGCTTCGTATAAACTAATACTACCTAATATTATTGATAGTTTACTTATGTCAGACATTATTCCTTGACCTTTTACATATAGTATTCACTCCTCAAAATAATCTCATAAATTACATACTATAATCATTATTTAATGAAGATAAAACCACTGAGGCAGAGAGCTTTTAAGTAACTTGCCTAAAGTCTAACAGTTAAAGAATTGATAATGTAGAATTAAAACCTAGGCATGTGGCCCCGGAGGCCATATTCTCCAATGCTACAATACAATTGATTATGTCATAGTGTGTCTATGGGGCTGACTTAATGGACCTATGACCTGTCCAGTTGCACAGGGCACCATGCTTACATGGATCTGCTCTTGGTTTAATGCTGTGCTGCTGACATTTTGGAATTCTTAATAATTTGCAAAAAAAGACCCCACATTTTCATATTGAATTGAACCCCACAAATTATGTGGCCAAATCTGTGTATGACTCTTGGCCATGAAATAATACACTTCATAGGTAGAGATGATATGAGGAAGCTCCTCTCACTGACAATTATTACAATGTGTAATTCAAACCAGTGGGAGAAAAATGAAACTATCACTAAATAAGATATTAATTACACTCTTTATATAGCAAATAATGAATTGTTATTTATAACAAATAAACATAAGCCAACTAGTCTCACAACTTCCTTATGAATATAAGCCTAAGAATATAATTACTTGTCTTCATGCTTACCATAAAAGGGAATAGTCAATAAATCCTAATATATTGGGAGTTTCAAACATACTTCTGTTGCCAAAATATTATTGGAGGAATGAGAGTCTGTTGTTGAAAACTTAGAAAATAAAAAGACATGGTGCTTAACAGTGAAATATCAAATTAAATCTAGTAAATATGTTATTATTCTCACCTGTTAATATTAATAGCAAAGTAATTTTAATGTTTTCAAGAGCTGAAAAAAGATACCATGAATTGTGTATTACCATAAAAATTTGAGGTAATATTACAAAACCTAGTTTTTTATATATGCATAAAAATAGTTTTCACTGATTAGTAATTTAATTTTTTAAATAAATAAATGCCTGAAATTTAAAACAGCATTATTGTAAAATTATAAATGGTTCTTTTTTTGCTGAGTAAAACAAATGAGCAACATTCAATTCTTGTTACAAAAGTGCTATATTTCTGAGTACATTTATGAGAGAGATTTCTGGATTTAATTTTCCTCATCTACGCCATGTAGCTTAGCAATAGTGTCATTTGGGATAAACATATTTTCTTTACAAACAAGCTAATGAAGAGTTTATGGATGGATAATCTACATAAGTTTTGTTTCTGCCACGTTGTATTTATTGAAGTTTTATTTGATAACACATGATACGTTTATGTATGATCACTTGGATTTTATCGTTTGAGGTAAATTGCCTTATATCATATTGAGTTCCAATTTATCAAAGTAAAAAGTGACTTCCAATAATCATAACCCTGAAATCTATAAAAAAAAATATTTGGCATATGCAATTACTCATTTCAGACATTCTTTTACATTTGAATCTAAACTTCATGTACAAAATTTTATAAAATAAACCAGAGTAACATTCTATAAATATTCAACATCTGCTATTTTAAAAAGCCTGAACTTATTTCACTAATTGTTATGTGGTGATGTTGAAAATAATTGAAAGATCAAACAGCTTCTTCCAGGATGTGCAGTGTAGCCAATATAAAGCCTGTACAACAACAGCAAGAAACAAAAGTAGATATAAATCACTGAATTAAATCTTATTACAGTCTAAGTGCTTCTCCTCTAATGATACTCACGTAATTCTTATTGTGTAATTCAAAAATATTAGAATAATTAAAATGATGTAGAATGCCACATCTCTTGGAAGCATTAGATTATTGTTAATTCTGACAGATTTCTATAATCCAAGTCACAGTCTTCTTTTCAGACTGTATGATTAACTTACTTATGACTTATTCCTAATGTAAACAATATCTCCATGGAGAAAACTATTACTATTTAATGGCAATTTTTAAAAGCATTAAATTTGTTCATATTGTCAGATAATGAACAATATAACAGTGTATATTAAGCACCAATCCTATGTATACTACTTTGGTAAAATTAAAAGGACCAGAAAGAAAAAACATAACTATATTGCAATTGAGATGATATTAAAAGTCATAAGTAAAAAGAAAAGCAAAATCTTATAACAGACATTGAACAAAATAGGCTTTCATTACTATGGAACACAAAAGAGGAAGGAAAGTGTTGATATAAAATATCTATGTCTAGATATTGGCTTCTTGATGATTTTTTTTATCTTTTATTCCTTATCGTATTCATTCCTTTAGTTATTTAAATATCCAGCAAGGGTTTTTTGGACATCTTTGAGTAGAGAATACTTAAGTAATTACATAATATGGATCTGAAGATATGAGCTTTATGATTAATTCCTATAAATAAGTTATGAAGTTCCTGTTACAGTGGTCATAAATATAGGTAAGAATCCATTATGTATCTGGGTGGGAGTACAGAATGGAGAGCTGAGGATTGTCTCTGATTACATATGAAAGTTCCACTAACTATGAAGTTATCGGTCAATGTTTTCTGGGGAAAGCACTTCAACATAGGCAAAGTCTTTCTAACCTAAAGAAATTTAGAGTTAAATATAGGGAATAAAATAAAACAACATTTTGATATTTTGTGTATTTTGTGTTTCTTTTTTTACCTGCAATGTATGAAATGTGTTTCCTTTGTTTTGATTTCTTGGGCAGACTGAAGGGTAAAATATCCTTGCTGAAATATATCACTGCCTAACAAATTCACTAAATCCAGCTACAGGAGATGCATAGGGTTTTGACTGACACACATTCATCTGATTCCTTCCACCTTGAAGTCTCTGATGAAGTAGCAAGGCAAAAATGTTCAATCTTTCTCCCATCTTCTTTGGATTCATTAACATATCATATCCTTGAAGTAATTGCTGACTCATTGATGTCTCATTTGATTTATCTAAAAGAATCTTCAGCTGGACATCGATACCCATATTTTAAAAAAATGTGGGTTGTTTTATTGGGCCCAGAGAGCTACTTTTCCCTGGGCCATTCTTTGCAAATAACTGAAGTCCACATCAGCTTTGAGATCCGCTGTTCCTGGGGCAATTAAGACATCATGAAACTTGTGGCCACAAAACCCTCTGAAGGTCTCTGTCTTTGTTCCATCATGACCATAATCAGCAATCTCTGCAGCACCTCCAGTTAGTGCAATGCATTGAGAAAGTTCCTCAGTGATAACACCAGCATCAGGAAACACTTCAACTTGATTGCTTGTTTAATCTAGTGACTTCAGCCATTGCGACAATCTACTGTAATTGTTATTCGAATTAAAATTTTAATTAAGTGAATAAAATGGAGCTACTTATTTCACAAATATATAATGTTATTGCAGTATTTAAGACTATAAGGGCCCCTTATATTGATAAAGCTAATACTTACTTGGGAAGGTTTTGGTAGTAAGACAATTAAGGCATATTTAATAGAAATATTAGCTGGGCATGATGGTATGCATCTGTAGCCCCAGCTACTCCGGAGGGAAAGTTGGGAGACTGACCGAGCCCAGGAGTTTGAGGCTGCAGTGAGCTGTGATCAGGCACCTGCACTCCATTTCAGTTAAAATATGCTGAAATTTATAAATTAAAATAATTTATAAGTTAATACCAAACATTTGGAAAAAAAATTCACTTTTAAAAGTTGTAATGTTAAATCAAAGATTAATATTTAAAAGAAATTATGAAGTCATTTTTATCATGCAAAGAAATGTTGCTCTTCAAAACACCTATAAGTTCATATTTACATACAGTCCTGCTCCATGTGTGGTATGGATAGCATAAACTTGACTTTCTTCTCCATCTATGCTTTTACTATTCTCCTCACCAAGAATTCCCCAATTAATACTCTATTTCCACCTATTGAAATAATAGTCAAATTTAAAGGACTGAGCCTAAATTTCATTATTCTATAATATTTTCCAGATCCCTCCTTTTAAAATAAGTTATCTTTTTTGTATTTTTTACTGATTTTTCCCAATGATACACTTTGCTCAATCATAACACAGGTAATAAAATATTACATTAATTTACTTTAAATATTTGCAAATATCTGTCCCTTTCTCTATATTGCAGACTCCTGATATTAAAGGGACTGTTATAAATTTGCTTTCAATAGACAACCATTGGATTATAATATCAAAATCAGCAGCCATGCCTAGCCAGCCTATAAATGAATACTTAGCTTTGATTGTAAAAAAAATATAGTATGTTAGATGAGAAAAAAGTTACCAATACTAGATAAATTCAATTCAAACTCCACATTTCAATACTTATAAGTCTGTTTTACATAATTTCTATTACAAAACAGTTATTTGCTGACTCTTTGGGATCCTTTTGGACAAAAGGTGATTCAGTAAATTTCATGTAATCAATAACATTAAGTTGAGAAAAAAATCAATAACTGTACAGTTCATCAAGTGAACAGTCAATAAATTGAACTTTGTATTTTCCACAAGTTCTATTTTAAGGCATTTGATTTAAAAGCCAAATTTTTTGTCAGTTCATTGAATAAAAGTTGGTAACATGAATAACAGGGATTAAAGCTCATAATATAGCTCTATGAAAATAAAGCTCAAATACAGCCGATTACATGTTATAATTAAAATGTGCATTTAAAAGGTGACTTTATAATAAACAAAATGTACATGTTAGAGTATTAAAACATCTAAATATTTTAGATTAAAACATTCCACTGTTTTTTTGTTTTGTTTTGTTTTGTTTTGTTTTGTTTTTGAGATGGAGTCTTACCCTGTAGCCCAGGCTGGAGTGCAGTGGCTCATTCTCGGCTCACGGCAAGCTCTGCCTCCCAGGTTCACGCCATTCTCCTGCCTCAGTCTCCCGAGTAGCTGGGACTACAGGCGCCCGCCCCCACACCCGGCTAATTTTTTGTTTTTTAGTCGACACGGGGTTTCACTGTGTTAGCCAGGATGGTCTCGATCTCCTGACCTCGTGATCCACCCTCCTCAGCCTCCCAAAGTGCTGGGATTACAGATGTGAGCCACCACACCTGGCCACATTCCACTCTGTTTTTGAAAAGCAGTTTTGAAGAGCAGAGCAGATTCAGTTACATGACCAAAGGTAGCCCAGCCTACAGGATTTTATAAATTTCAAAATCTTATATGACAAGAGCAGTTGAATAACTTCATATTCTTGGAAAATATTGACATAATGTACCTTTTTTATTGTAATTCTCTTGCCATTAAAATTACAATGACGTTTTCTTTCTACATTTTTGTCTTCAATACAGCAGCCTGCCATATTGCTGAAGGTTTGTGAGACACAGCCTAGAAGTTTGTTATCAATCCTCATTGGTTGAGGCTCCTCCTGCTGTAGTTGAAGACTGTCTACTGCTAAAAGAAGAGAGAATATACTAGAAAGAAATAAAATTACTTGATGTATTTAATTTTTTCTGTTACTTCCTGTCCATTTGTTCCTTCCTGTCCCTTTGTCACCGGAAGACATTCTGTATTTTCGTCCTAAGGCATCAAGTGCATTGAGAACAACAGAATGTAGACATTTGTGTGCTTCAACATACAATGGAGTAAGAAGTAAATGAAAAATTTTATGTAATAGAGATGTTGACAGATTCCATTTCATCTAGTGAACATATCCAGTATTTACAACCTTACCCCACACATATCATGCAGACTACCTGACTGTATGTTTTGCTTCTAGATCAAGACCTATTGTCCACTCTAAAACATCATGCACACATATGAAATCCCGATTGTCTACATTTATGGAACACACTTTAAAATACTTCAGAAATATTAAAATGATAAATGTCAGCAAAATACAAGTTCATTTGAGATTCAACATGCATTCAACTCTTTACTTAGCTAGGAGTTATTTAATACCACATGCTGGCTACAGTGTTAGGGTCTGAAGTACATAGCTTAATAGGGTTAAACTTTGATATAGGAAGCAAAAAACTATTCAATTATAAAACAGTGTTTACATACTTATAGGAAAATGCTTACAAAAATTATATGAAAGCACAATGAAGTGATCTATTTTAATAATTCTACACTAGAAAAACAGGAATTAGTGGTTTAGAGAAGGATTTTTTGTTCAGGTTAGATTTGGATAGGTCTTTCCAGAGTTAGTAAATACTTTCAGAAGGAGAAGAGAAAAAGCACATTTCAGAAAATAATTAATGACATGAGCCATATCAAAGAGATATAACAGAGCATGGTTTATTTAAGAAACTATTCATGGTCCAGAATGGTAATGGTGTAGGATGGTTGTATTGAAAAAAAAAAAAAGTAGTCTATACAACAATCAAGTTAGCTTTTACCATATTTTTTAAAATGATGTTAAGTAATTTTGAGTGATGTGGGTCACATTCTGCAGGGAATGGCTAATCATAAAAGTAATTAAGCCAAAAACTATTTGGGGCAGGCATTTTTAAAACTTTAAATTAATTACCCTAACAACATCTTTCTAGAAAGCAACTGTGCCTGAAGTGCACTTAGGGCCAAGAAACAAGCAAGTATCTGCAATTTTATTAAAGTGTTGTTTGCCAGTCTTTCCTCAGAAAACAATAAGAGATTTGAGAAGAAAAGAAAAATAATCATTTATGTAGTTTTTAGCTCAAGTTTCAAATAAAGAGACAAGGACAGATGGTATATTAAGTCAAGAGCTTTCTTGATCTTGCCCAACGAATGAACAGAAAAGTAAGAGCTTCTCCCAAAATTCTCAGATGGATTGCCTCTGAAGCGCCTCCACTTGGGTTCAGTTTCTCATCTTTGGTTATTTCCTTTGATTAAGCATAAAGTGATGTGTGAAATAATTAGGAGAAGCCTGGACTGGCAGAATAGTTAATGCATCTTCATCTAAGATAAACACCTCTTCTCTTTCATCTCTCTATAGGTATTCTTGATTCATCTTTTTATTAGATTTCTTTTGAAGCAGTAAGGCTTTACCTCATATTGCAGGATTTCCTTCACCGTTATCTTTAATCTGCAAGTTAACATTTGAACCATCACCAAAATATATCACTATGATAAACCAAATAACAAGTAACCTTTATTACTTTATATTTTGAAGTTCAACAAACCATAATCTTAAGGAGTATGTTTGGAGCGTGTCTGAAATAAAAGTGACATCATTGCAAAGTGTTATAGTTAAAAACAAGCAATCCAAAGTGAAACTAGGGCAATCTCAATTTCCTATAAGCCACGCTAGGCAGGTGAGATTTCTGCTTTGTTAAAAAGAGTGAAAGTGTAGAGCATAGATTAGAAATAGAAGCAATCCAGGACCAAAAACATCAGTTAGCTGAATTTGGAGACAATAAAGACAAGTGTTAAAGTGATCTGAGCTGGGGGCTAGAGGCTATTCATTAAAAAGATGAAACTATTTTCATTTCTACATTCATTTTTAACCATGACACTCACTTTGAAATATAATTTGCAATGACTTTATAAAGAGAGAACAAAAAGCATAAAGCACTGTGAGGAGGTGGAAATAAATAACTCTTATTAAAAACAAAACAAGGAAGTCAAAGCAAAAAAAAAGTCCATAAAAAGTTTAGATACAGTTTGAAATAGAGCTTACCAATTAGTTTCACTACATGACTAAATTTATTTAAAAAGAAAAGTGAAAAGAAAAACAAATGTGGAGATGAAACACACCCATTTTGATGCCTTGAATTGATAAACGATAGTGGATGCATACCCACACACGCACACCCACAGAGAACTAAGCACTGAGAGCATTAAATTTAGCTTATCTTAAATAAAATACTATATTCAACTCATTAATCTTTCTTTCTTGGTAATAGAGTTGTAATTTATAATTGTGACTATTATGGCACAGATTCATTTGAAAATACTCTATTATAATATTTAATATTTTGCCATTTCCTCTAGAGCTAAATTTCATTTATGCTAAACTGAAATAAAATCTGGAAGAATAATTTGAAAATCAGTGGCATAGGTATGAAGACAGTAAAAATTGGCTTACATAAATTTTTAGGGGCAGGTATGCTTTACAAGATCTCAGGTAAATTAGGGTCAAATATAGAAAACATGATTTGTGTTAAGTAAGAATATAATTAAAAACTCTAAAGCAAAGTAATTGCAGTATTTTTCACAAACACCTACTTCTTAATATTTTATGTATAACATAATATTAGAAAAACACAATCAATAGGAAACAAGATTGTTTAAATTAACTTGACTGGATTTTCTTCTCACTTTCCCACATGTAGTATTTTGTAAATATATTTTAGAGTTAGGGAGCATAAAGAAGGTGGGCATTTGATTTTTTATTAGAATGTATAATAAAATCTTGAGATAAAATTATCCATGATGTTTCGACATGTCTTGTATTAGCTTTTGTTCCAGACTATCTTTCCAAGAAAGTTTATACAGCAAATGACGTTGAAAAACAGTGATCCCCCCAGGGACAGAGGACAGATTTGTGTCTTGACTTGAAAAAATAAAGATAACATATCCTTCTGAGATAAAGTTTTGGCAAGCTTGCCAGTAATCCCCTTAGAAGACTGAAAGTTCTATAAACTCACTGTGTGTACCATCTACCTGGGCTGCTCCACACAGCTCCCATGGGATATGGGAGAGCAACAGAAACCAACTTAAACACAAAGCTGATGTTGCCTGCTATGCCTTGAGTAACTAGAAATTTTTTTTTGTTTTTGATCTAGGAATTTCATGTGTTTTACCAGCATCTGTGATACTGTGGGGTATGTTGTAAACTTGCAAGTACAATAAAAATTTCAGATCCTTCACATTTCTTAACATAAAAATGCTCAAATTTTCAATGAGAAATAAATTTTTAAATTTATTTATTATTCTGATGAGGAAACTGAGGAAAGCACTGGTTAATTTATTTTATTTTATTTTTTGGAGATGGATTCTCACTTTGTTCCACTGGCTGGAGTACAGTGGTGCAATTACCTGCACATAAACAGTCAATTAACACGTGTTTTGTATGTTATATGTACTATCTACTGTATTCTTACAATAAAATTATCTAGAAAAAAGAAACTTATTTTAAAAATTATTGAAAAAAGAAAACATGTTTACTATTCATTAAGTGTAAGTAGATCATCAAAAAGATCTTCATCCTTGAGTTCATGTCCTTTGTAGGGACATGGATGAAGCTGGAAACCATCATTCTGAGCAAACTATCTCAAGGACAGAAAACCAAACACCGCATGTTCTCACTTATAGGTGAGAATTGAACAATGAGAACACATGGACACAGAGTGGGGAACATCACACACCGGGGCCTGCCAGAGGGTGGGGAGAGGGGGAAGGGTTAGCATTAGGAGATATTCCTAATGTAAATGACGAGTTAACGGGTGCAGCACACCAACATGGCACATGTATACATATGTAACAAACCTGCACATTGTGCACATGTACCCTAGAACTTAAAGTAAAAAAAAAAAAAAAAAAAAAGAAGATCTTCATCCTTGTCCTCACATTGAGTAGTCTGAACAGGAGGAAAAAAAGAGCTGTTGGTTTTGCTATCTCAGGTGTGTAAAAGTCAGAAGAGATGGAGGAGATGAAAGGGGAAGCAAGAGAGTCAGGCACACTCAGTGTAGTTCTACACTAAATTGTACATTGTAACTTCTGACTTTTTGCTTCTTCATTTCTCTAAAAATATTTCTGTGTGTCACCAGTCCTTCTTCCACCATTTTCTTTTAAGTGCCCAAATCATGAAAGGCCTGTGTCATAAAAGAAGTCAAAAGCAGTCTTGAATAATTGGCAAACTTCTGCAAGATTGTCTAACATCAAATTCTTTTCTGACATTGCTTCTTCCCCATCTTCCTTATCCTCTGGCACTGGTTCAGAGCACTTATCTCCATCAAGTCGTCTTCTGTAAATTCCTCTTGCTTGGTGTCTATTATCTCTAGAATTTCTCCAAGATCCATAACTTGAAACCCTCAAACCCCCACCTTTTTCGCCATATCCCCAATCTTTTTCATGATTTCCTTGGTGGGCTCTGTTGTAAATCCTGTGAAGTCATGCACAGCATCTGGACAGTTTTCTCCAGCAGGAATTTATTGTTTCTGATTTGATGGTTTTCACGGCTTTTTCCCTAACAATGATGGCATCTTCAGTGGTGTAATCCTTCTAGACTTTCACGATGTTATCTGTATATGGGTTCTCGTCTATAGCATTGGTAATCCTTTCCATAGAGTATCATGTGTAATGAGCCTTAAAGGTCTTTATGATCCCCTGATCTAGAGGCTGAATTTGATACATTGTGCTTGAAGGCAGTTGGACCACTTGACACTTTCTGTGTTGAACCCATGGGGTTTTAGGTGGCCAGGTTCATTGTCCAATATTAAAATAGCTTCAAAATGCAATCCCTTACTGGAAAGGGACTTCCTGACTTTAGGAACAAAGCATCAATCCATTCCATTTCAATGCAAACAATCCAGAATGAGAGTTCTCACTGTCCAGGCCTTCTTGTTGTACAACCAAAAGACTGGCAGTTGGTATTTATCTTTTCCCTTCAAGGCAGCTTTATAGATAAGCCTTGACCGTAAACCCAAGTGAATTTGAACAAAAGATTAAACTATCTCTTCCTGCCTTAAATCATGGTGCTTTCCATTCTTTGCTAATAAATGTCCAGTTTTTTTTTTAACAGTATAGTGCACTTTCATCTGCATTATGAATCTGTTTATGCAGGTACCATTTCTTTTCAATGATTTTCTTAATGTTGTCTGGGAACTAGTCTGCTCCGTTGGTCAGCAGGAGCTATTTCTGCTGTTATCCTGACATTTTAAAAGCCAAAACTCTTTCTGTAATAAAATTATTAAACCATCCTTTGCTGGCATTACACTTTTCAGCTTATATTCTTCACATTCACTTTTTCTCAAATCATATTACAGTCTATAGGTATGCTTGTCTTAGTCTTACACCCACATAAAAGCTGGATTTTGAATACAAGATAAAAAAGTATTTCACAAAAAGTGCAAGGTTTTTACACCTGCTGGTGCAGCTGCAGTGACAGCATCAAAGGTTTTTTTTTTTTTTTTCTTATTTTATAGTGGGTCTTATGCTGGATTCTTTTATCACAAAATGGCTGTCAAATGTGGCTCCAAGACCTCAATCTATAGTACATATCAAGCAGTTAAACTTTTTCATATAAAGTGATGATTTTGTCACTTGGGAGCACTTCCAGCATCACTAGTGGCACTTTGGATGGGCCTTATGGTGTTATTCAAGGTTTATGATATTGCACTAAACATAAAAAATATGTAAGAACTGTGGAGATCACGTTTTATTTTGATGTACAATTTACTGAAGAGATGAACTACTCAAGGAGAGATGATTAGTGTCACAAGGTATTTTAAGCAGATACTCATAACAGGTGCTCACAGCAATAGCAACACAAAGTAGCTACAAAATTATTACAGCAGTACAGTATGCACTACAGTTAATTTTATGCAGTTACAATTTAAAACTGCATCTTTACACTTGTTACATTTTTCTTAACCTGGAATTTTGCAATGTATCATCTATAAGTGTTTGTGTGTGTATCTTTTTATAAATTTTAACCTTTTATAATAGATTTATACATATTTTATAATAAATGATAATATAGATTATTATCAACATATATTTTATGCATTTGTAAAATATCTGGGTTTTTCTAAACTTTTGCAATATTTCTAGGCTATGTGGTTTGTCTGTAAGTTTTTTCAAATTGTTCCAATTCTCCATTTTTTCAATATGTTTATTGAAAAAAATTAACATATAAATGGACCTATGCAAATCAAACCTGTATTATTCAAAGGTCGACTATATAAGTTACATTTTATAATATATAACATTAAAAGTATATTATACATAAAGTAATTAAATGTAGTATATAATATATAAAAATAAAAGATAAACTAAAAGTAGTAAATAAGTGTTATTAAATATAAGATATAAATATTAAAAAGTCATATATTTCATATATATATAGTATCCTCTCATTTTTATATGAAAAGTAGTAGCATGCCACGTTGGATTTTCATATATTGACTGATTTGCAGCTTGCTTCTTCTTTTTTTTTTTTTTTTTGGTTTTTTGAGACACAGTCTTGCTCTGTCACCCAGGCTGGAGTACAGTCGCTGGTCTCGGCTCACTGCAAAGTCCGCCTCCCAAGTTCAAGCAATTCTTCTGTCTCAGCCTCCCAAGTAGCTGGTATAACAGGTGCACGCCACCACACCCAGCTAATTTTTTGTATTTTTAGTAGTGATGGAGCTTCTCCATGTTGGCCAGGCTGGGCTTCAATTCCTGAGCACAAGTGATCTGCTTGCCTTGGCCTCCTAAAGTGCTGGGATTACAGGTGTGAGCCACCATGCCTGGACAAGCTTGCTTTTTTGTACTTGATATATCCTGGATGTATTTCAAAAAAATATATATAGTCATTTCCTTCTTTCCATTTGTAGTCCCATACATACTTAACTGTGTAGACACAGCATACTTCACTCAGTCACCAACTAATTTAAAAAATATTTATTTTCAAACTTTGTATTATTTTAAGTAATGCTAAAGTTATAAAGCTAATACATAATTTATTTTATATTTTTCACTTGTTTCTTGACACTTAAATGTTAAGTATTTTATTTCATCTTTTTTACCTAGGTGGCAAAGGATCAAAACGTTATCACCTTGATAAGAGAGCTTAAATTTTTTTGATTTGAAGACTGGGATTTTTATTCTCTTATATAATGTCTTTTGTGCTTTTATGCATAAATGATCTTGAAATTTCAAAAAATGCTTAATAATGAAATTATTTTTCATGTTAGTTTTATTTAAGATATCTAAAAGTGAAACTTTTAATTGTTCTGCTGTTCTCAACCTTGAAAACTTGAAAAATTAATCAGATTTATTCCAGTGATGATGACAAATGTAAATGGGAAGCAGGAATTTTTTGTTTTCATTAAGTATTCTGATATTCTCTATAACTTTTAATTATACAAAAATTGTGTTATATCTGTGCAGAAATATTCAAATTTTAAGTAATGGCTACTATTCAACTCTACTTTCATATTTAATTATTTTAAATACCCGTGACTCCAAAGTTTATGAGTTAGTATTTATTATTTTAACTAGTGCTTTGCATGTGTCCTTGTACATGAATTTTCAGAATGTTACAAATCATTATGCAAGTAGAGAATTTACAGATCCTGTGTCCACATTATAAATAGTCCCAATATATTTCACCCTCTTATGAGTTTCCATCTGAATGAGGAAATTGACCTGATGCAGACCATAAGTCATACATAGACAACCATCTTTAATTGTAAATTGTGGACTGAATTTTGAATTACTTATTTTTTTAAACTAGGTTTTTTTTTCAATTTTTCAAATATCATAAATACACAATGATATCTAGCTGCATAAAGATATCTGAAAAATGCTAATTGAATTATAGCAAAATATTTATTAATATGGGCATATTTGTAAACTGTTTCAGAAAACTAGAAGCCATTTATTAATACAAGTAATGTAATAAGGGTGTATATAAGCAAAATCAGCTACCTCCATGAAGCTGTTGATATAATCTTTAACTTTTACTAATTTTTCTTGAAAATAGAGGTGAAATAATAATCCATAGCTATTGTAAAAAGGAGGTCAATGATATGATAGAAAAAAATGGTCTTTAACTTTTTAATAGAAATATTTTGAAAAACTCACATGCAATTTATTTTTTACCCAATTAGTACAATTCTCTTGTCTGTGACAACCTAGAGCAAGACAATTGCCTTTTCCATATTTCTTACCTTCGGGTATTTGCATATAATTATTTTGTTTTCCCATAGGCTCCTCCTTTTTAATCAACACTTTCTCATTGCCTTTAACTATTCTTCTATGACATTCTTAATTTCCAAGTTACAGTGATACATATGTATGTATATAAATTAAAATATGCCTATGCTTATGTACTCCTATGCAATCTGAAAAATAAAACATTGAGGACAAAGTATTTTTAGGAAGAAAAAAGAATACTATTTGTAGCATCTTTTGACAGGGCAAAAGGATTCCTTTCTTTTTAAAAATAAACATCAATAAAAATGAAATTTGATGTCTTTTAAAATCTTCAGAGAGAAAACAATATGAGTTATGTGAAATGTTGACTCATAGACTTATTTTTAGCAGAAAAGAGAAGATAAACTACAACAAAATACATATTAATATTTCGTGTTAGATTAATTGATTTTTAAAAGCATATAATGTGATTGCTTCGACTACCTTAATGTGTTGTCATTTTAGTTATTGTTTTGGTTTTAATTATGTATGTTACATAAAATGTAACATAGTAAAATTCTCAATATGTTATGGTTTCTATTTTCTGTTATATGTATAGTAAAGGCAAAACAACCTCAGACTATGATTCACTCTAATTTATCTTTATTCTACCTTGAAATAAATATTTTAGTCTATTGAAGATCAAGTTTAGCTTTGTCCCATATTGCTATTCATTGTTTCCAACTACATTTCACCATTTTTACCATAAATCAAATTGCAATATCTAATGGGACCATGTTTATCAGTATTCTGTTTTACATGGAAATGTTTATTTTTGTGTTAGTGCCACACTTTTGATAAGCTCTGATTTTGACTTTGTCTATTTAATAAAGGAAAATTAGCGCTTTAGGTCTTTTTAAAGCTTCTATTCAAAAACCTGTTATATACCAAGTGTCTTCTTGGCTTTACCCCATATTTCTTCAAATCTCTTTCCCATGGGTGTCCTTCTACTTCTTACAGTTTGCTCTTGTTTCTCTATGTAGAAGAACTGCCCTCAGGCTGCCAATGCCCACTGTACTTGTGGTTTTTTGCACAAGTGACCAGAACCTTATGTCACAGATGACAGATTATAACTAAAGCCTGAGAGGTGAGGAAGTATTAATTCTCCAGGTCTCTTGCTGCTGACTGAGACAACTCCATGGTGTGACCAACACTCCCCAGAGCACCCCAGCATGAGCCAGAAATACCCTTTCTGGGACTTTCGCTGATATTGCACCCTTGCTTGGCTTCTTCCCTTTCTTGTCCCAATTTCTTTCATCTAATCTGTTTTTTTGTGGGAACGACTAAATTACTTCCACATAAATGTTCCTCTCTGTTGACGTCCCGAAAGTCCAAATTATATTTACTAAAGAATTTAAGTGTGATGGTACTGACACCAGACAAAATATAAATCAGAGTGTTTTATACTCATATAAGTTACAATCAGCCACGAGATCATTTTGTATCAAATATATTCATTGTCAGCCTACTAAAGCCCTGGTCATGTTCTATGTACTTGAGATGTAACAGTAAATACAATAGATAAAGTTTCTGTTTTTATAGAGTTTCTCTTCCAGTTTGGAGACATATACAAATAAGTAAATATATACACGTATGTGTACACGCATATATGCTTCGGGTAAAAAATAAATACATAAATAAATCATAAAAACAGAAAAATAATCTAGTGATGAGTGCTATCCAAAAAAAAAAAAAAAGCTAAATTAGAATGTCATAGAAAGGAACTGGAATGATGCTTCAGATTTTTAGTCAGAGGAGGTCTCTGCCAAAGGGCTAGGTTGTATTGAAGTTGAGATCTAAAATGACAGGATCAATCTAAACCTTTGAAGATTAGGAATAAAAACACTCCAACCAGCAGGGACAGTGGGTGCATGAGCCCTAACATAAAGAAATTTTGCCAGAAATAAATAAAAAGTGGCCAGAGTATTTAAAACAGGATGAGTAAAAAAGCAAAATGTTTTTAAAAAGAGAGATAATCTGAGTCATTATTTATCAGGGACTTAAAAGTCATACCATGTGCTTTTATGTGTGTAGTAGAAAGACGTTGGATATTTGAACAGAGGAGTTACTTGATCTGATTTTAATGAAAAGACATTTTAGCCATTCTGTGATTAAAGGGTTCCAATACAGTATCTTAGGTTTGGTTCCCTGCAAACAGAAATAAGGGAAGCAGGATTGGGCAGAGGGAGAAAACAAACTGTGATAAAGGTGAAAGAGAAGGCTCAGACAATCCCACATGCGGCTCAGGAGCTGGCCCTCTGGAGTTGTCCCAAAGGGAATCAAGGGTGTTTGGGCCTTTATACCCTCACATCAGACAGTAACTAGATGTCATTTACTCTATGGGCAAGGCACCTCCATTTGGGTAAAGGCAGTGCTGCGAGAAGTACACAGCTGTGAGCCATCAACAGCCAACATTCCCAGCAGCTGGGAAAATGAGTGCCTTAGACAGGAAATTCTCTTTCTTACACACTTACTATGTGTGATATTCACTGACATTTTTTGTGAAATTTTATTTTATTTTATTTTATTAAAAGCAAATTTGGTCATAATCTATTAAATTAATATCATCAATCTTTGTCTTAGGCCTCAGTTTGAAAAAACCTACTGACCTAGGAAATGTGCAGAAGGAGAAATGAAGAAGCAGGAAAAGCACATGAAAAATAGAGAGATCAGGAGGCTGTTATTAGCCTAGGCAGGAGGGGGATGTTACCTGGCCAAGGACAGTATCAGGGGCAGTGGAGAGAAGTGTTAGATTTGAGATATATTTTGAACCCAATTATATTTAATGTGCTGATAGATTTGAGTACAGAAAATGAGTACTGAAAAGCAAAGAGACAAAGGTAACTCCTGGTTTATATTGTTTAAAGTCCTTTTTATTCATGAACAATTGAATAACTCATGATTCAATGTAGTAATAATGGAAAAAATGCCACAAAACATTTGATAGGGGAAACTAAAATTTACTCTGGGATATGTTGCAGTTGAAGTGGCTATTATATATTCAATGTCAAGTATACAGTACATTATGCAAATCTAAAATTTAGAGAAGCAATTGTAGATATAAATGTGGGAGTCACCACATACAAATTAAAATCATGGAGCTGGATACCATTATCTGAGGCAGTGTCTGTCAAGTTTTTTTTTTTTATCCACAATAAAAAGCATTTTGCTTCTTAACTCATATTCATGTATAACTACTAAAACAAAAGTTTCACAAAATTGCTTGCATTGATTATGCAAGATTGAATATTTAAAGACCCACAAGGCTTTGCAAGTCATACACTTACTAAAGCTTTAACAAAGTTAAATAATGCAGTACAACAGAAGAAAGAAAGTACAAGCAATCCTCGGTGGTGGAGAGATTTTTAGGCAGCTTTCCAGAGTTCTTTCTAAGTTTCACAGAAGGCACATCATCTTTTATCTATTTCACTCAGACATGCACATAGCATCTTTGTCTTAGGGCAGTCCAGGAGTTTCCAGTGGGATTTGTCTTACCTCCCTGGTCACATTCCCAAACTAGATTGTTTAAGCAGTTAAATTAGGTGTAAGCTATCAATTTATATATTGGTAAATAATGTCAATAAGTTTGCCTTGGCTGCTTTCAGGAAATGTTTTACACTTAAAGTACACATTATATACTACTAGTTATTCAAACTCATTGTTTTTTTGTTTTTGTTTTTGTTTTTGTTTTTGAGACAGTGTCTCACTCTGTCACCCAGAATGGAGTGCCATGGCATGATCTCGGCTCACTGCAACCTCTGCCTCCCGGGTTCAAGTGATTACCACGTTTAAGCTATTCTCCTGCCTCAGCCTCCCAAATAGGTGGGATTACAGGCACGTGCTACCACACCCAGCTAAATATTGTACTTTTTGTAGAGACCAGGTTTTGCCATGTTGGCCAGGCTGGTCTTGAACTCCTGACCTCAAGCCATCTGCTCGCCTCAGCCTCCCAAAGTGCTGGGATTACACGTGTGAGCCACCATGCCAGGTGCCTGGCCTCAAACTCATTCTTATCTTGACCAAGATTCCATACAAAATTTCAGACATTCTCAGAGATTAACCTAGTGCAGTCCCAGTCTGGCTATAAAATAGCTCTTTCTTACACACTTAATATGTGTGGTGTTCACTGATATTTTCAGTGAATTTCTATTTTATTTTATTTAATAATGGCCATATTTATGTAATAGTCATGGCCTACAAAATTAATTTCATAAAGTTTTGTATTAAGCATCAGTTTGAAAAACAAACACTGATCTAGGAATTAAATGTCGAGGGAGAATGGAAGAGAACAGAGGACTGGATGCCTGGAAACACAAACATTTAAAGGTTGGAAAGAAGAGGAAGAAATAGAAAAAAACTATTGAGAAAAAGAAAGATAAAAAGAAATGCAAGAAGGCTATTATATCCTGGAAACTAAGAAGAAAATGTCTGATGAAGTGGTCAAGTGTTGCTGAGAGGCATAGGGCATCATGGACTGAGAAGTGAATACTAGTTGAGGATCTTGATGATAATTGAATGGATACCTGTTGGAGTGAATTGAGAAGAGAATGATACATGAGAAACCAAAGACTTGGGCAACAGACATTTTTAAAGATATTTGCCCTAAAAAGGAGGAAGTGAGGCAATAATTGGATTAGGTTATGGAGTAAAGACAGTGTTTTTTGGGTTAAATTACAACATGCTTTTATGACAAAGGCAACAATCCAATAGAAGGGGAAAATGCGACAATTTAAGAGATCGAAAGGAATATTGCAGAAAAGAACTAGAGAAGGCAAGAGACAGTGTTGCCCAGCAAACAACGTGAAGGTTTATACCCTATGTATTCACTAGGACAGCTTATCCATTTGGGTAGAAATCAGCAGAGTATATGGCAACAGATTTAAAACATTAGTTTATTGAATGGTGTAAAGTTGAGTGAGTTCTCTGGTGACTCGTCATTTCACAGGTGTGTTCATTCTATGAGAAAGCTATAGGGAGCAGGAAGCATTAGATCTGAAGAGAGAAATAAGGAGACAAATACTTATCTGAGGGATAGGAGAGTAAATCTATGGAAGAATATAGTTGTATTACTGAGTATCACTGAGAGATCACTTGAGATTTCTTTGTCGGACCAGTTGCCTGTGTGCTTTTCTATAGCCATTTTCAACCGCGTGGTTGAAAGCAGAGAGTTAGCCAAAGGCTGATTGTAATTAGGGTGGAAAGTCTAATGGAGAAATGTAGTAGAATAAGAGAAAAGTCAGAATTGAGAATGTACACATAAAAATGAATAGAATTTCTTATCTAGGTTGAGTAAAGGCAAATAAGGGTAGTGGTGGAAAATGAAAATGATGATAGGGTACAAATGTGATTGAATAATATAAAGAGTCGAGTTTTAGAGCAAGTAAACTCTAAAGACAGGATGTTGGGGAGAGTTGAACTTTTCAAATATAGATTTTTGGACACTATACTTAATACTGATGATAGCAACAATAGTATTACTGATGGGAGTTGGTGGGTGAGACTGGGTGAGGAAGAGGTAGTTGGAAGTGAAGACATGATCAGAGTGCTAGAAGGATTATCCATATGGATTTTGTTATCTCGTGAATGAGGACTTAGACTGGAAGGTGGAAGACAAGTGGAAATCCCTTTCACATAGAGCAGGGGTGCCTCCTGACTTTTGTGGGTTGGATGAGAGATTTTGCCAGCTGCCAGCATGTGAGTCTCCACACTGCTGCCTGAAAACCTCCTGCCTTTGTGCTACTGGCAGCTGAGATACTCAGAAGTTCTCTTCAGTGATTCTACTTTCTACTTTATAGGACATTACCAAGATTTCCCTGATCTTTGCTACTCTAACTTCTAATGTTAACTTTGTGCTTCATCAACACATATGTATTCCTTCCACAGACAGATAGGTGTCATTTTTCTAGTTCTCATTTAATGGAAGAAGCAGCATTTTATGACTGCTGTTTGTAGAGGCTCTCCGTGATGCTCAAAGTTTCCTGTATAAAATGATCACAGCACTTTTTGTCTTACAAAGCTCTCATGGAACCCTGTTGACTACAATAGAAAATTGAAACTCCTTGAATCGACATTTAAGGTATGTGATTTTCTATCCCACTTTTTCACCCTTAATTTTTGTTTTGTTTTGTTTTGTTTTGTTTTTTTGAAACAGATTATTGCTCTGTTGCCAGGCTGGAGTGCAATGGCGTGATCTCAGCTCACTGCAACCTCCATGGCTCAAGCGATTCTCCTACCTCAGCCTCCTGAATATCTGGGATTACAGGCATGCGCCACCACTCCCAGCTGATTTTTGTATTTTTAGTAGAGATGGGGTTTCACCATGTTGTCCATGCTGGTCTTGGACTCCTGACCTCAGGTGATCCACCGGCCTCGGCCTCCCCAAGAACTGGGATTACAGGCGTGAGCCATCGCGCCTGGCCTTAACTTTCTTGTATGGCTTCCACTTCATTCTTTTTGTACCCAGTGTGGGTGAGGATCTTTCAACATTGAGGATCTAACTGCTCTTACTCACTAGCCTGAATTATGCCTTTTTCTTTTTATACATATTTTTCTCTCCTAAAACATCTTTTCGATTTCTATCATTCATTAAGACTCAGTTCAATATTATCTCATCAATTAAGCTTACCTATATTTCCCTATTCACATTTATCTGTATGTACACAAAAGTTTATTAATATCTCTTCTTTGTAAATTACTGACTTTCGGCATTCTATATAGTTTACGTATTCGTCTTACTTTTTAGCTTGCAATTTTATCAGTTGTTACAGGTAGTTAGATAGGCATGAGCAGGGACGGGGTGGGCTCTTCCCCCACCCACTAGGCATGTCAGATGATGTTCTGACAATTATCACACTGCCTCTCTAACAGTGATAACTCGGCAGCCAGTGCCAAGGTACCAGGCAGAGACAATCTCCGGATGATCCATGGTTATTAACATTTAAGTGTTAATTGAATGTAGCTGCCAGGGAGAAGAAACTTCCTGGACATGCGCATTGAGACAAAATGGCGAAGTATGACCTTCCGGGTGCACTCCATTGAACGGAAGAAAGCTTCTGATAGACGTGCATACAACTTCCTAAACACACTGCACAGGCTCAGTTCCCCGGGGTAAGGAACGCCCTGTGCATGCAGGAAGCCCAACCTAAGGGAAGAATCATGAGAAACAGGCAAGTCTATAAAGTCCTGGAATCAAGGTTAAATGCTGTCTTTGACCTTCAGGCACCCTCTTGGATCTTTTCCAAGTGAGCTTAACTTTCTTTCCTGTTCTAAAGCCTTTTAAGTAAACGTTCACTCCTGCTCCGAAACTTGCCTTGGTCTCTTTTTCTGCTTTATGCACCCCCCCCCCCCCCCCCCGCCCAGTTGAATTCTTTATTCTGAGAAGGCAAGAACTGAAGTTGCTGCAGACCCGCATGGATACCAGTAACTCGGGATAACTCGGACCTCTTCCACTGGTAACATCAGTGACTCTTGTTTTTTGTTTGTTTTTCTATCATTTAATACTGTTCCTAAAATAAGGCAGTATTTATTAAAATGATTGCTGAATGTGTGAATGAGTTAACTAAATGATCATTTAGCTTTATGGCAGGTGTCTTATCTGGAAGGCGTAATATCATGGTATGTATAAACTTGAAAGAACTTAAGTAACATGTAAATTTCGAGTCTCTTTAAAACATACATTTTGTCTATATTTTCAACAAATGGTATAAATTCAATAAAAAGTATATCAGCTCTCAAACACAGTATTTATAAGAACATAGGCAATTTAGTGGCCATTGTTTTTACTAGTTTTAATCATGTGAAATTGCCATTTTTCTAATATTCACAAATGTGTGAATATAAGCAATTATGTTTTAAATTAAATATCAGTACAGAAAAAATCTGCATATACATTAACTATCAAGCTTTTAAAACACTAAATTCTTTAGAAAACTTTAAATATGCACATTTGATTTACATCAAACGTCTTTTGATAGGGATGATATAAATATCCAATTGCCTTTTTGATCAAATTTTGCATAGTAAGGATTTTGCATTTGAACAAATGCTGAGACAGCATAATATCAATGTAATTGCATTGACATCATAACAGTTCCTTGGTAGCAACTGTGCTCTCAATAATGCAAATATAGTGCATAATTAAGGTAGAAGATACCACCGTGATCGCAGAATGCCTCCTCTGGAGCCTATACAATGTCCCTGTATTATAGCATGAGAGTAATGATTGCATCCTGTACCTTCCAAGGAAAACACATAATGAACAATATGTGAAAATAATAAATGATAGAAACTGACATGTGCAACAGCTGTATATCTTGGTTTCTTCAGATGTTTATTCATAAAATACATATTGCTCTTGTCAGCCTACTGGGATACTGTGAATACACAGCACAGAAGAACAGATTAGAAAAGAAAGTCAATTAAACAATTCACTGCGTTTGAAACAGTTTTAAAGTAGAAGCCATTTTTGGTCTTATAAACTATTTTTCAATTTATAGTGCATAAACGTTGAAAAATATTTTATTAATGTTTTAAACCCTTTAATACTGCAAAGCAAATTCTGTCTCATACTCATTTATTGATAGTCTCTTTTCTGAGAGACATTATCTAACCTAGTTAATTTTTTATGTTCCTGTCTTCTCATTTATAAACTTAGAAAAATGTGCTAAGCAAGTTATATGGGTTTTATTAGATTTAAATTAGATAATGCAGAATACTGTTTGGCTCAGTGCCTGCCACAATGCAAATACCCATCAAATTTTAGTTATTATTGTTTATCAATCCTTACCTCTCCTATTACAGACATATATAATTAAGCATTATAATTTAATTTAACATAAATACCAATATTCCAGAATGAAACGTCTGTAAAGGCAGAGACTTTACTGATATTGCTCCAATAGTTAAAAAATTTCTTAAAAATACTGTTTATTTGATATCTGTTGAATGGATTAACAAATCCAGCGTAGCATGTATGATTTTAAACACAATCTCAAAAGAGTGATTTCAACTTTCTAATTATACCTGGATTCACATCTCTTGCACATATGACTCATAGGTACAGAGTTTTATGAAGTGACTGATTATATCTATTTAAGATATAATCTTACAAAAATTGTTTTATCATTATTATTATCATCATTATTTTTTAGTACAGTTTGTAAACATTGACAAATAAAAGGGAATTGACTAGGAAATACAGTTGAATTATTATGGGGCTGCATGACCTATTGAACTTTTCCAAGCCTAAAATTCTAAGTTTTTTCCTGTTTTGATATTCTCTTGATTCTCTAAAACATTAGTTACATTTTTATTTACCTCTATTTATTAATCATTTCTTTTTCATTTAATAGTAAAGCAGTTTGATATCTTAATGGTGCTTTTTTCGTGTTTGTAAAACTGCTTGAACATGAGCAAGCAATTATTTCTGTCTTGCAAGAAGTAGTCACCAACATCAGATATTTTGAGAAAGCTAACATCATCTTTGGATGTGTTAGAGTGTATTAAATTCAATGGGTTTCTATTATGACCAGAAGATTTATATTGTATTTCTCATTAACCTTGACAACATTGAGTCTTGTAAGTTAAATAGTAGGTTATGCCATACAAAATTTTCCATGTTTGATAATGTAATCTCAATTAGAATTTAATAAAATGCAACTGATTATCATATTAATAATTAAAAATGAAAGATTTGGCTCAAAGAGATTATGAACTTTCTGTTATCATGTATTGGTTGTGGAGTAATTATTTAAAGCCAGTTCTATCTGGCTCAAACTTTTTATATCATAACCTAACTTTATTCTTTTCCCATAGTTTCTTCTCTACCATTTAGGATTCTTTCCTTTCTATTCCCTTTTGTAGAATTTGTTTTATAAAGGAACTATTACTTTAAAAGTTAATTTGAAAAGCCAGCACAGTTACATAACCACATAACCATCTTTGGGACTTGTTCATCAGAATCATTTTCAAAGAGTGGCTAAATGAACAAGTTTTAAGGGAGAATAGGAGGAGAAAATAAGATATTTGTCAAAAAAAATACCCTCAATAAATATTTCTTTAAGCAAAGACAAATTATTTAAACCTAATATTCTTACTGCCTTTAAGAAAAATCTTCAGCCGGATATGGTGGCTCATACCTGTAATTCCAGCACTTTGGGATCCTGAGATAGGAAGATCAGTTGAGGCCAGGAGTTTAAGACCACCCTGAGCAACATAACGAGACACTATGTGTATATTTTTTTTTCTTTTTTTTTTTTTTTGAGGTGGAGTCTCTCTCTATTACCCAGGTTTGAGTGCAGTGGTGCAATCTCGGCTCACTGCAACCTCCACCTCCCGGTTTCAAGCGATTCTCCTGCCTCAGCCTCCTGAGTAGCTGGGATTACAGGCGTGCACCACCAAGCCTGGCTAATTTTTGTATTTTTAGTAGAGACGGGGTTTCACCGTGTTGGTCAGGCTAGTCTCGAAATCCTGACCTTGTGATCTAGCCGCCTCAGCCTCCGAAAGTGCTGGGATTACAGGCATGAGCCACAGCACCCAGCCTCTATAATTTTTTTTTTTTAATAGCCAGGGATGGTGGCATGTGCCTATAGTCCTAGCTACTCAGGAGGCTGAGGCAGGAGGATTGCTTGAGCCCAGGAGTTTGAGACTGCAATGATCTATGATCAATTCCAGCATAAGCAAAAGAGTGAAACCATGTTTAAAAAAAAAAGAAGAAAATTTTCAAGGAGGAGTTGATTTTCATATATCCAAAATCCCCTTTCTTAATTGCTACTTGGATGCCTAGTAGATATCTCAAACTGAACTAGTTCAAATGAGACCCAGACATACTTTCTTCCTAGATTTTCAATCTCAATAAATAGCAATACTTTTAATCCAGTCAGTTTCCTACAGTGCAACCAGAATTATCATAGATAGAAATAATTGTAGGGTTTTGTCACTTGATATAAAAGCCTGGTAATTCAGATACTAAATGAAGGTAGAAACCAAAAAAGGTCTATGATGAAACAATCATGTATACAGCTAGAAAAATGTAACAAAGAATGGGTTCAAACCTCAGACTTGGGAAAAGTCCTACCACTTTCTATAATGTGACATCATCTGTGGGCTCATTTTACATGTAGAGCCCTATACATATCAGGCAGTTGAGCAGAAAACAGCCTGGGAATGTAGGATGACTCTTCAACAGGGTTATTATCTGTGGGGGCTCTGATGGCTGGCTGTTACATGATAGATTTGCCTTCATATAAATGTCTACAGTCTTCAAAAATTGCTAAATGTGTGGGCTAGATTTATTTTTAAAAAATACAGTCTGAGTTTTTAAACAAAAGCATACTTTTCTTCATTTTATGTACAATGAGTTCAAAACTATAAAATGGGCTGGCACAGTGGCTCACAGCTGTAATCCCAGCACTTTGGAAGGCCAAGGTGAGTGGATCACTTGAGGGCAGGAGTTCAAGACCAGCTGGGCAACATGGTGAAACCCCGTGTCTGCTAAAAATACAAAAATTAGGCCGGGCACAGTGGCTCACGCCTGTAATACCAACATTATAGGAGGCCGAGGTGGGCGGATCATGAGGTCAAGAGATTGAGAGCATCTTGGCCAACATGGCAAAATCCCATCTCCACTAAAAATACAAAAATGAGCTGGGCATGGTGGTGTGTGCCTGTAGTCACAGGTACTTGGGAGGCTGAGGCAGGAGAAGCACTTGAACCTGGGAGTTGGAGGTTGCAATGAGCCGAGATTGTGCCACTGCACTCCAGCCTGGTGACAGAGCGAGACTCCATCTCAAAAAAAGAAAAAAAATTAGCCAGGTGTGGTGGCACACACCTGTAATCCCAGCTACTCAGGAGGCTGAGGCAGGAGAATCACTTGAACCCAGGAGGTGCAGGTTTCAGTGAGCTCAGATCGAACTGCTGCACTCCAGCCTGGGTAACAGAGCCAGACTCCATCTCCAAAAAATAAATAAATACATAAGTAAATAAATAACTATAAAATGATACTAGGATATTTTTTTTAATGGAAACCTCATCTTTTCAGATGATAGCCCTTCAAAATTTGCAAATATGGGTTCATAACCTTAACTCTCTTACAAATTTAGAATTTAATGTTGATGTTTCTAGCAATTTGATTACTGTAGAACTTTTGTTTCCCTCTTGCTGCTGCTCTTCTTTCTCTTTTTCTCCTCGTCTTCCTCTTTCTCCTCCTTCTATTTCCTTTTCTTCTTGTACCTCCTCTTCCTCCTCCTTCTTCCCTTCCTCCTTCTCCCCCTGCACTTCCTTTTTACATTTCCCACTTCTCCAAACTCAATAATGTAACATTTTCAGATAAAATATTTAAGATTCAGAAATTTAAATGAGGTACCCAAATCCATACAACTGAAAAATAAATGAAACAATTAAGATTTGGATGGAGCTGGAGGCCATTATCCTTAGCAAACGAACGCAGGAACAGAAAACCAAATCCCTCATGTTCTCACTTACAAGTGGGAACTAAAGGATGAGAACACATGGACACATAGAGAGGAACAACACACACTGGGGCCTTTAGGAAGGTGGAGGGTGGAAGGAGGGATAGGATCAGGAAAAAAATGGGTGATGAAATAATCTGCACAGCAAACTCCCATGACACAAGTTCACCTATGTAACAAACCTGCACTTGTACCCCTAAACTTATAATAAAATTTTAAAGAGATTTTAAACATTTTTTATTGCACATTTTATGTCCTGTCAATATCATGCATCATGCTTCTGTTACAGCTCTGTTAGCAACAGAAACTATTTTGGCAAAGAAGAATTTAGTTCTTATATTTTGGAAGAATTCAATAAAACTGAAATTCACAAGAATAGCAAAAGGTTAAATGCCTACAAACACTAAATATTATCATTTATAACTTTCTGCAAAAACATTATTAAGAAGGTACCAGTGTTAATTTATGCAAGTCTTTTTCCAATGGCATTTAAGCCTCAAGTGAAATATTTTTGGGGGGAGACTATAATTAACCTATGTAAATTAAAAAGGCCTACCTCGAAGAGAGATTTATAATATGATAACATGCCACCAGACCTAAATTGGGTGAACATTTTCCAGTTTAAAAAATTTGGATTTCTCTTCTTAAGTGAAATTAATCTTTTTATTATATATATATTTATTGCGTATATTTATTTTTATTTTTTGAGACAGAGTCACTCGGTCACCCAGGCTAGAGTGCAGTGGTGCAAACTCAGCTCACTGCAACCTCCACCTCCCGGGTTCAAGTGATTCTCCTGCCTCAGCTTCCCAAGTGGCTAGGATTACAGGCACACACCACAGCACTCAGCTAATTTTTTTTGTTTTGTATTTTTTATAGAGACAGGGTTTCACCATGTTGGCTAGGCTGGTCTCGAACTCCTGACCTCAACTGATCTACCCCCTCGGCCTCCCAAAGTGCTGGGATTACAGGCATGAACCACTGCACCCGGCCTATTGTATGTATTTAAAACAACGTGATACATGATCTCAAATATGTGTACATTGTGGAATGACTAAATCGCGCTAATTAACATATGTATAACCTCATATATTTATTATTTTTTGAAATAAGAACACAATCTACTCTCAGTGATTTTCAAGTGTAAACAATACACTGTTATCATCTGTAGTCACCATGTTATACAATAGATTTTTTTTTATATTTTATTTCATTTATTTTTAAATTTCAATAGGTTTATGGGGAACAGGTGGTGTTTGGTTATATGAATAAGTTCTTTAGCAGTGATTTCTGAGTAAAATTAATCTTAAACAACAAATAACATTGCACCATAATAAAATGGTCATTTAAAGTGTTCATTTGAAATGCTCACAAGTGTATTTGAGAATAAAGCCCCTTTAAAAATGTTTTTGAAACAGTTTGGAGAACGTAGATATCAGAATTCTGTGTCAATATTTAGAGACATTTTCATATATAGATACTGTAAAGATTCGAAAGATCATCTAATTATATAAAACTAATACTTTCAGATTTGCCTATGAAAAATGGAGACTTAAAAAGCTTATTATTTAAATAAATAAATGAAGTTCTACCAACTATGAATTACTCACAAATATTATCAAGTATTTATATTAGATACCTAAATATACTATATATTTAGATACATTATGATGCAATATGATGCTGCACCACAAAATTTAGGATTAGAAGAATCTTCCAAAGGACTGTGAGAAAAAAATAAACATGTTCACCTCAAAAACCAAGGATACATGGGGAGCAAAAATGTTCTCCCACTCTATTTGAAGAAAAAAATTAATTTATTCCTAGAAAATTAAATGTATGTGATGTAGAAAAAAAAACAGGATAGAAAGTAAAAGTTTGTTTTAATTTTAAAAACTAGTAACTTTAAATTTTAAAAAATAAGATGGGAGAGAGAAAAGTACACACTGAAAGTTTCATAGATGTTTCTCATTGGAAACAGTAAATAAAAGATTTTAACAATACTTCATTACACCAATGACCACTCTAATATTTCTGAAAATATGAGCTTAGAGTTTGACTAGATTATTCTTGAGTATTCAAAATACTTAAAATTGAATATTTGTGAACCGATTGAATAAAATATGTAAGTTTCTTCAAATATTTATTCAAATAATTTCTATTGTGAAATAACATCATGGACATCTTGGAAGACATTCTCAGATGTAATTTTCTTTGTTATTTTTTCTTAAATTTATTTTTAATTAAATAATGATTATATTAGTTTTTAAAAGATTAAAACTCTAAAATGTGAAAATACTGCCAACGCTTCTTACTACTTTTACCTGAAAATGTAACCACCTTATCATCATTTTCAATGTAACTTTTCAGACATTATCTTATATATTCATGAACGTGCTTAGAACATGGCTTCCTGAATATTTCAGTCCTGAATATTTTACACTGTGCAATTCTGTAAAGATGTGTGCATTTTGATTCTATTACATATCTTTGAATTTTCCAGTTGTAATTCTAATGCTTTATTATTGATATAATCCCAATCTTAGAAAGTTTAAAAGCTTTGAAATGCTTCCCATTACCCTTGGAATACAATCTAAATGTTTATCTCTGATCTGTAAGGTTCTGCATGAGCTATCCTAGTTATAAGCTTCAAATAACCATGGAACATGATTTAACTATACAGCGCTCTATCCTTACTGCATAGCAAAGATCCTGCCACATGGTATAAACCTAATATATACTTTAACTGACTATATGTATGAAATAACTCCATGGTTAAGGCTGTATTTTTAATGTGGAAATTATCATATTTTGAGAAATAAGAAACATTGAACAAATAGAAATGAAGCTATGGCTTAGAAATTTAAATAGAAATGCCATTACAATAACAACTTAGAGTAAAAAGCATTTATGATTCATGAATACTACTTTATTATTAAGACTGTCCTCTCACACATTCTTTTAGTGTCTTTGTATCATGGGTACTATTTTGGTTCTTATATTTGTGACAAGTTAAGGATTAACTATAACAATTGTCATTTTATATTTAGCAGTACAACTTTGATATTTTATGTGTCAATATTGAACTATGAATTGGACTAAAATATAAATCTATAAATACTATAAATTTATAAATCTATAAATACTAAAGTCATTTATGATTTTATGAACATGGACAACAGTTCAGTTAACTCAAATAACAGTTATTCAATTAACAGAATATATATAAACTTTATGACTATATACATGGGAAAATATTTTCATACATATATCTTCCATAAATTATTCTCACTTAATAAAAGTGTTTTTGTGAAATTCAAAATTAGGCAATAATTATCTTCCAAAACATTAATTTTTATATCAGCTACATAGGAAAAATGGTCTGTTTTATACATATAAAATATATGTATGTATATGTATATATGTATATATGTACACATATATGTATGCGTATGTGTATTGCAATGGTAACATGGCTTTCAAAGTTTCATCATAAATGCTATATTTACCCATTTGTCATAAAAGTGTTTTCAAATGCCATAGAGGCATACCTTTTATTTTGAAGCTTTAAATCTTGAAAGTCTTCTTTTGCTAAATATTTATCTTTCTCTAAAAATAAAATAAGTAATTTTAAAGAAATTCAAGATATTTTATAGTAGTTACCTGAAATGGATAAATCATAAAAATGTTATTTCATATATTTATGGAGAAATTATAACATGGTGTCTTTACCATATACGTTGCTCACTATCACTTCTGCTGCAAGAAATAAAATTGCTTGGCTCTCATTCTAACAGGTTAAGCTAACACTTGGAGTTCTAACCTTGTAGGCCACACAGCTTTACTTTCACAATGATGAAACTTACGATTTGAATAGCATAGTTATTCAGTGTTTTGATCACATAGTAAAGTTAAACTAGGTGAAAACTGAGCCACACCTATGGCATTTCCTACACTCATTTAAAAAAAAAAACAGATGTAAGCAAAGGCATCAATACTCTTCTTTATCCTATGCTTTTTTCATTAGATAATTTTGTTTCTAATTAGTTGTGTATGGATCTTATGATCTAATTACAGACTAATTTTGAGAAATAAAAACCATTGCTTGGGTATCTCTAGTCTTAATCATGGGCGTTAATATACTGTTCTTTGAAATTCAACTTGACAGCCTCTTCAAATTCAGAAATTGGCTTGCTAGAAACCTCCAAGGTCACGATCCTTCAAAGTACTGTTTGTCAAATTGCCCTGACACAACTCCTGCAGGAAAAACTACTCTTTGATTATTAATGTGCAGTCAAAAGTGACATAGCCTTGCATACTGATCTTATATATCAAGAAAAAAATAACAAAGTGTTAAGGTGAAAATACCTTGAGTTAAACCTCATATATATAATCCTACCAACGTATAATTAGATATGTGAATATTTATATCTGATGAAAGAATTTTGAGTTTCTAAATGACATTGCAAATGTGTTAGGAGGGGTAATACATGACAGTCAAATTCCTCAATATGAAACATATGAAATATGTGTATACAGATTCCTATTTTCACAGATGAAAATAGTAAATAAATACTGACTTATAAGTTATATTATATAAATTGTACTTCAGAAATCATAAAGAAAAAATTTCACTCCCCTCTGCTACATTATGTCACAAATCCACAAAATGCATTCATTCAGTATTTATGATACATTGATAACTATTTTCAAAACTGTGGAGAATATAAAGCATGAATCCATTGAAGTCCATATGTATTCTATAGACATAGTCTACATATATGTATGTATATATGTGCGTATAAATATATAATTCATGTAGGTAAGGAGTCTTATTTTTATAAATTTTTAAATGAATACTCTGATTTTTTTCATGATTTTTGTTGTGCAATAAGACAACATAACTGTTTCATATATGTGTGTGCATATGTGTATAAAAAAATCAGTATATCTGCAAAAGTAAAGCAATGTTGAAGCATAAGTAGATCTTAATTATATACTAGGACTTCTAAGGATAAATATGTAATTCTAAAACTTCCAGAAAAAAATAAAAATATTCTGATATCTGATTTTTCATCAGCAAAACTACAGCAGATGATATCTGAAAATGCCTTCTAAGTTCTGAGGTGAGATAATTCTGTTTCACCAATTTCATACTCTTAAATGTTATCTTTCAAGAATCAATATAAAATAAAATACATTTTCCAATATATAAGAATGCAAACAGAATTTTTTCCCATGCATCATTTCTTAGGAAGGCACATTCAGCAAAAAAACAGTGAACATCAAACAAAGGACACTGTAGATATACAAGCAATCAGTCCAGACTTAAATATGAAGAGAGTACGCTCCAAATGAGTGTCTTTAAAAGAATGTGCCATATTTTAAGTAAAAGGTGATGTGAAAACAGAGAGGGAGGATGAATGATTTAATGGTTAAAATAAGTAGTAGATATGTATTTAAAAATATATGTGTAGATGAGATAAGGGGAGGCTTTATGCTTCCTTGGTTTTTATTCCTATGATTATTGTTTAACTGGTACTTTTTCGCTGCATCTAAGCTTCTGCCTATATGATCTTTACCTATCTTTGGTTTTTATTTTTTCATGAATAGCTAATCACTTTCTGAGTGATCTCTTTTTCAAACTAACACATTTTGATACACAAGAAACATTAAGAAACAAACATGTTATTCTCTGTCATTCCCATGCAATCTCAATAGATATTTTGAGTATGAATGAATTAATAGGTACTCAGTAGCTATTTTGATGACTGAATTAATCAGACCATGAGCACTTACAATAATGCTGTCTCATTGGAAATTCAAATCTGAGTAAGTAGTCAACAGCAAACCTTAAAGAGTAAGCAAGACTTTTTTTTCAACTTTCTTGATTCAAGGGGGTGGTGTGTGAAAGAGAAGAAGCAAAAATGCCAAAGGTAGTTATGCTTTGCACCAATAATTGATAGATTTGGTATGAATGCTAAAAATAGAGAAATCTGGAGGGGAAAGAGCTGACTTGGATATTTGGAGATAAAGATTTTTAAGTTTATTGTAATGTGTAATAGAGCAACAGTCTATCTATATATAAATATTAACACCATTATCTATTAACACATTTGCAGTTCTTTCCAGCCTCTGGAAATATTGGAGATTCTTTATTTGATGTTTTTCCATAGCAGTTTGTGATTGAAGTATTGCTGCCTAGGTCCTTTACACAATGTACTGATGTTAATTTACTATATTCTAAATTTTCTTGAGAGCAAGAGATTCTTTTTATACAGGTGTTAAACTGAACAAACAGGTACAGAAATAAGTAAATGGGTTTTTAGATTGCAAAGAGAAATGTAGCTTGGTAACCCTTTTCAAATTAGAGTTATATGTATCTAAAAGTCTTCAATTGTCGGCTGTGCTGATATGAACAAAATATAAAAAAGTATTTGTTATGGATAATAGTAGTAAAATATATATAAAGCAAATGCATGTGAAATAAGTTTTAAAATATTCTACTAGTTATCTTTAATGTTTAATTTGCACATTTTCTTATGAAACTACATTAGCAAATATTTTAAAGTTTATTTTTTTCCATTATAAAATATTGTTTAAACCATACCTATGGGCTAGGAATTAAAGAAAGAAAAAAAAAATACTCATTTAGTTCTATTTCCTGGAATTTTTTTAAAAAGATACCAAGATCAAACATGTTTTACTTTATACTGAATTCTCTCTTAAAGTGACTATAAAAGCCATTTTGCACCAATATTCTAAGAATTCTTTTCCCACAGGTCTTTTTTAATACCTTGATATTCAAAATAAATTCCATGATGTTCTTGACTATAGCACTTTTGCTTTTTTTTATTCTAGATATTTACAGGACTATGAGAAACTCTTTCATCTGTGGGAAACTCTTTCTGTGAGGTTGGACAAGTCATTCCCATAAACTTCATTATATCAAGCCTTATTTACAAGATATTAATATTTATATTTTTATTACTTTAGGTAATTGAATTATATTGTGAGACATTCAAATACTGGACTTTTAGAAATAGCAGCCTATAAAGAATTAACAATTGGAAGATGTGGTTTGATTATACTTTTAAAGGAGAGACATGTTGGAATGAGGCTAATTTTATAAGTAGGTAGTTCATTAGTGAACATTATGCTGTTAATATTATTGCATCTCACTTGGGAAAGATTTGATTAGTACACATGTGGGACTAAATGAAGCAATTTCTGGAAATACCCCAATGTATCCCCTCCATGTTTGTAACTGCTTTATTAATCAGAATATAAAGAACATGTAAAGTGCCTTTGACATTTGCTTAATGTATGTACAAATGTATAAGACCAAGGCTCTCCATTCAGAATCCATATTTCTCTTTGCAATCTACTGCGCACCACTTCTGTGCATTCATTTCTTCCTGTGGTTCTCAGAATCCAGTAATATTGCTCCTTGCACTTATTGAAAGGCTCATTTCCAACATTGTTTGATAAAGACCCAATAAAAACTCAACAATTTTTTAAAAATGAAGCTTTATTCAACTACATAAAAATTATTTCGTTTTCCATTGCTCATGTAGTGCTTATGCAATTAGTGTTTATTTTATATTGGCTCTAGCAGTAGAAATAAACATGGTGACATGAAAACAAAACTTTAAAAAGTAAGGATTTAACATGTTTATTTGTAACATGATGGACTTTAATATATTCAAATATTATGTAATATGCTTCATAGTACTTTTTAGTTCAAACCAATTTTTAGAAATGGTTATAAGCATCTAAAGGGTAAATTTGCAGTTCTCCTATACTCTGTATAGCACTATATAGTGCTTTTGTGCTTTTTATTAAAATCTATTTTGACTTTATAATAAATGCAAAGGTGCAGTTTAACATTTATTAGAGCCACCACTTAACCAAGCACCATATTGATCAAGGGGTTTGAAATGAAGATGTAATATCCAAGACTGTCATTACAGGAGGGAAGAAAATATAGAAAGTCAAATCAAACTCCTAAGGCAAATACTTTTTGAATGAGAAGAGAAGCTTACAAAGTGAATCATCAGCTAAAATACATATGATTGCTTGTGGTTATGTTTCATTGTTCAACTATAATCAATATGACAATCCATGTCAGATAGTGTAATAGCAATAACTTTTAAAAGCCTTTGAACATTTATTGCTCATCTTTCTTTCATGTCATTTGATTCAGAATGCTTCAATTTGAAAACAATCTGAAATAGAATGTAATGATTTCGTTTGAAATTGTTAGCGGGGGCAATTGAAAGAACTTCAGTTTTCTACTTGATGTTACTGCTAGTATTTTATGTCTTGTAATAAGGCCAAAGGTAAATACACTTAGAAAAGAAAACTCCACTAACAATGTATATATTTTACTCTACCAGTTATTTTCTATTAGTAAAATATACTTTTATAGTAAAATACACACAGACACACACACACACACACACAAACAAGCACACAAGAGCACATGCCCAACACAGGAAGGTGCACACACTAATTTTACAATTTCATAAATAAAAGTAAACACAATACATATTTCCTAATCTCCTAGGATAATAAAAAGCAAGTAGGTATGAGACAAGTCTTACTGAAATCAAAACTAAAGTTTGGGAGGGAGGCAGAGCAAGATGGCAGAACAGAAAGTTCCACTGATTGCACCCTATCTCCTGAAGAACATCAAGTTAACAATTATCTACATGGAGAAAAAGAAAAAAAAAAACCACCTTCATAAGAACCAAAAATCAGGTGAGCACTCATAGTACTTGCTTTTAACTTCATAGCGCCGGAAGAGTCACTCAAGAGATAGAAAAAGTAGTCCTGAATCACTAATGCCACCCTTCCCTCACCCCTAGCTGCAGCAACAAGCAGAGAGCTTCTGTGGGCACAGAGGGAGAAGAACATAGCAATTGTGAGGCATTGAACTCAGTGCTGTCCTGTTAAAGCAGAAAGGAAAACGGAACCAAACTCAGAGGATACCTGCCTGATGAGGAAGCATCTAAACCAGCCCTAGCCAGAGGGGAATCACTGATGCTAGTGTTCCAAACCTGCAAAACTTGCCACCAAGGGATACGGCACTGTGTCTCCAGGTAAATGTGAAAGCCTGTCCAGGCCATAAGGACTGCAATTCTTAGGCAAGTCCTAACGCTGAACTAGGCCAGAGACAGTTGACTGGGGTGAGGGTGGGCATGCAACATATTGAGACATAAGTTGGGGCAGCTAAGGGAGGGCATCACTCCTCCTCTAAACTCTTCTAACCCCAGATTGCACAGCTCACAGCTCCAAAAGAGGCTCTTTCCTTCTGCTTGAGGAGAAGAGAAGAAAGAGTGGACAGGACTTTTTCTTACATCTAGGATACCAGCTCAGCCATGGCAGGATAGGGAAATGACCAGAGTCATGAGGCCCCGGTTCCAGGACCTAACTTCCAGATGACATTTCCAGACACACCGTGGGCCAGAAAGGAACCTGCTGCCTTGAAAGAAAGAACATAGTCCTGGCAGCATTCACTTGAAGCCAGCACTCACTTGGAAGCATTCACTTGAAGCATTCACTTGGACCAGAAGGGAACCTGCTGCCTTGAAAACAAAAACAAAAACAAAAAAAACACTATGGGCAGTATTCATATGAAGGCAGACTGCACTGGCTTCAAGTCTGACCCACCACAGTTATATGTTGGCCACAGAAGTGCTTGTGTCACTCCACTTCCAGCTTTAGGCAGCTCAGAACAGAGGGAGGCTCTATGTTTGGGAGAATGTAAGGGAAGAGAACAAGAGTTACTGCCTAGTAATACAGACAATTCTCCCAGATCTTGTCCAAGAACAGCAAAGTGGTGCCTCTACAAGTCTGAAAGAACCACAGCATTACTCAAATATCTATAAAGCCTCCCTAAGAAGGATAGCTACAAATAAGCCCAGACAGTAAAGACTATAATAAATATCTAACTCTTCAATGTGCAGATACCAAAGAACATCTACTAGAATCAACACCATCCAGGAAACATGACCTCAGAAAATGAACTAAATAAGGCACCAGGAACTAATCCAGGATAAACAGAGATGTGTATCCTTTCAGACAGAGAATTTTTTTTTTAAAAAAAGCTGTGTTGAAGAAACTCAAGATAACACAGAGAAGGAATACAGAATTCTATCAGATAAATTTAATGAAGAGAATGAAGTAATTAAAAAGAATCAAGCAGAAATTCTGGAGCTGAATAATTCAATTGGCGAACTGAAGAATGTATCAAGCAGAAGAAAGAATCTGTGAGCTTGAGGACAGGCTATTTGAAAATATGTGGTCAAAAGAGACAAAAGAAAAAAGAATAAAAAACAATGACGCACATCTATTGGATCTAGAAAATAGCCTCAAAGAGCAAATCTAAGAGTTATTGGCCTTAAAGAGGAGATAGAGAAAGAGATAGGAGTAGTTTATTCAAAGGGTTAAAAACAGATTGTGGAGGAAGATGGGGGATAGGATGCAGGGCTAATGTGCGGATCCCACTTGAATTCACAGAGCAGTGTGTCGAAACTCACACTGTGAACTTTTGCTCCAAGGACCACCACAGGAACCTAACAGGAAAACTGAACGAATTCACAGATCCTTTGAAAGAAATGACATGATACTGCAAATTCCACAGGGCAGGCAAAAAACTGTGAGTTTCCAAAGTGTGAGAAGGGTAAAACCTGCCTCCAAACACACATCCCCACTGGGGAATGTGAAAATCCAGATCACAGGAGAAGGATTTAACCTTACTTAGAGATGAAATGGATTTAAGGAGCTGTGTGAAATATAAAAGTAGAAGCAGCAGCAGAAAGAGCCTTGTAGGCACTCCCAGTGTCCAGCTTGATCCCAGGGAAGCCAACCCTGACTATATGTCACAGGGGCCCTTGGGGAACGCAGCCAGCAGAATTAGGGAGGGGTCACAGGGTGAGAGACGCTTCCAACTGGATTTTGTAATAATTTCAACTAGGCACAAACTTTCTTGAGCAGAGTCAAGGGGGTGAATGGCAACTGCTGTAGGAATGCTGCAATCATTGTGGGCAAATGGGGAGGGGCAAGGCCTCAAAGCCATGCTTGCTTTCTCAGTGGGGAAGCTTATGACCAGTGGCAAGGTCTGAGTTCTGTGTGCAGGCTGCCTCCATCGAAACTTGACACAGTTAATGGAGCACTGCAGGAGACTTAAGTCTGAACAGCAGGCCTTAAGTTCTATGCCAACTGCATGTGACCTGGGGGAGGACTCTCACTACTAGCTATCCCTCACTTCCCTGGTGAACTCTATGGCACAGCAGAGACAGCCATAATCCCCTCTGGAACATATAACCCCATTGGCCTGAGAACCACCCCTCCATCCCCAACAGTGGCTGTGGCAAGCCCCACCCAAGGAGAGTCTGAGCTTAGATCCACCTAACCCTGGCCCCATCTGATGGTATTTCTCTGCCCACCCTTGTAGCTGAACACAAAACACAGAAACTCTTGGGAGCTTTATGGTTCTGTCCATTGCCTGATAAACCAGATTACTTACCCTGGCCAACTGAGGGCAAGCTTATATGCCCCTACTACTACCATAGCTGACCCTCTCTTGAAAGCACCACCTCCTGGCTGGAGGATAACCAACTCGGGCCATTACAGCAGCTCATTACAGAATAACCTTGCTCCCAGGAAGAAGAAAACAGCAGCTAATATCACTGCCTGCAACATCCTGGCTAACCAGAGGTTCTGAGTCTGTCACCATGACAACTTCACTGCTAACATAACCAGCATTCAAGAAAGCCAGTACCCTAAACATATCTATAACCAACGATTCTCACAGAATCTATTCACTCTCCACCAGAGCACGTGCTGGTATCCATGGCTGGAAGACCTGAAGATTGATCACATCACACACATCACAGGACTCTTTTCAGACATTCCCCAGCACCAGTCCAGAGCCTGGTAGCCCTGCTGGGTGGTTAGACCCAGAGGAGTAATAACAGTAACTACAGTCTGGCTCTCAGGAAGCCCCATCCCTAGAAGAAGGGGGAGGGCACCACATCAAGAGATCACCTGATGGGATAAAAAAATCTGAACAGCAAGGTATAAATTCCAGATCTTTCCACTGAAATAGTCTACCCAAATGAGAAGAAACTAGAAAGGTAATTCTGGCAATATGACAAAGCAGGTTCCATAACATCCCCAAAAGATAATACTAACTACCCAAGAATGGATTCAAACCAAGAAGAAATCCCTGAATTGCCAGATAAAGAATTCAGAAAGTTGATTATTAAGTTACTCAAGGAGATACCAGAGAAAGTTAAAAACCACCTTAAAGAAATACAAAAAAATAGGATATGGAGGAAAAATTTTCTAGAGAAATAGATACCATAAAGAAAAAATAATCACAAATTCTGGAAATGAAAGACACACTTAGAGAAATACAAAATGCAATGGGCCTGTGAAACAAAATAATCTCACAGGGCCTATGAAACAATAATACAATGAAAAAGAAAAAAAAAGCAAGATATACAGGCAACAACTCACATAATGAATAGAACTGTACCTTACATCTCAATACTAATGTTGAATGTAAATGGCCTAAATGCTCCACTTAAAAGATACAGAATGGCAGAATGAATAAAAATCCACCAACAAAGTATCTACTGTCTTCGAGAAACTCATCTAACACATAAGGTCCCACATAAACTTAAGGTAAAGGGGTGGAAAAAGATATTCCAAATAGAAACCAAAAGCTAGCAAGAGTAGCTATACTTGTATCAGACCAAACAGACTTTAGAGCAACAACAGTAAAAAAAAAAAACCAAAAAGAAACATTATATAACTCTAAAAGACTAGCCCAACAGGAAAATATCACAATCCTAAATATATATGCACCTAACATTGGAACTCCCAAATTTATAAAATAATTACCGTTAAACTTAAGAAAAGAGATAGACAGCAACACAATAATTAGTGGGGGACTTGAATACTCCACTGACAGCACTAGGAAAGTCATCAAGAAAGTCAACAAAGAAACAATATGTTTAAACTATATCCTAGAACAAATGGACTTAACTGATATTTACAGAGCATTCTACCAAACAACTGCAGAATATACATTTTTTTTCATCAGCACATGGAACATTCTGCATAACAGACCATATGATAGGTCACAAAACAAGTCTCAAAGAATTTAATAAAATCAAAATTATATCAGATATCCTCTCAAACCACAGTGGAATAAAACTGGAAATTAATTCCAGAAGAAACCCTCAAACTATACAAATACATGCAAATTAAATAATCTGCTCTTGAATAATCTTTGGATCAACAATAAAATCAAGATGGAAATTTAAAAAATTCTTTGAACTGAACAATAACAGTGACACCACTTATCAAAACCTCTGGGATACAGCAAAAGCAATGTTAAGAGGAAAGATCACAGCATAAATGCCTTCATGAAAAAGTCTGAAAGCTCACCAATAGGCAATCAAAGGTCACAACTCCAGAAACTAGAGAAACAAGAACAAAGCAAACTCAAATCCAGCAGGAGAAAAGAAATAATAAAGATCAAAGCAGAACTAAATGAAGCAGAACAAAAAATACAAAAGATAAATGAAAGAAAAGCTGATTATTTGAATAAACAAAATTCATAGACCGTTAATGAAATTACCAAGAAAAGAGGCTGGAAGATCCAAATAAGCTCTGTTAGAAACAAAATGGGAGGTATTACAACTGATACCACAGACATACAGAAGATCATTCAAGGCTACTATGAACACTTTTATGCACACAAACTAGAAAATCTAGAGAAGATGAATAAATTTCTGGAAATATATAAACATCATAGATTAAATCAGAAAGTAATAGAAACTCTGAATAGATCAACGAGTAGTGAGATTGAGAGAGTAATTTTTTAAAAAGTCAACAAAAAAAGTCCAGGACCAGATAGATTCACACCTGAATTCTATCAGACATTCAAAAAAGAATTGGTACCAAACTTCTTGAAACTATTCCAAAAGACGGAGAAGGAGAGACTCTTCCCTAGGTCATTCTGTGAAGCCAATATCACCCTATGAAGCCTGTATCACCCTAATACCAGAACCAGGAAAGGACATAACAAAAGAGAGAAACTACTGACCAATATCCTTGAAGAACATCAATGCAAAAATCCTCAACAAAATATTAGTTAACCAAATACAATAACATATCAGAAAGATATAATCAAGTGGGTTTCATAGCAAGGATGCAGGGGTGGTTTAACATATGCACGTCAATAAATTTGATACATAACATAAACAGAATTAAAAGCAAAACTCATGTGATCATCTCAATAGATGCACAAAAAACATCTGACAAAATCCAGGATCACTTTACGATTAAAACCCTCAGCAAAATTGGCACAGAAGGTACATATGTCAAGGTAATAAGAACCACCTATGACAAACCCACGGCCAATGTTATACCAAACAGGGAAAACTTAAAATCATTCCGCCTGAGAACTTGAACAAACAGGGAAAACTTAAAATCATTCCCCTTGAGAACTTGAACAAAGGGAGGATGCCCACTTATACCACTTCTATTTAAGATATTACTAGAAGTTCTAGCGAGAGCAATCAGACAAGAGAAAGAAATAAAGGGCATCCAAATCAGTAAAGAGGAAGTCAAATTGTCACTGTTGCTGATTATATAACTGTATACCTAGAAAACACTAAAGACTCATACAAAAAGCTACTAGATCTGATAAAGGACATCAGTAAAGTCTCAGGATACAAAATTAATGCACACATATAGGTATCACTGCTATACACCACCAACAACCAGAATGAAATGTAGAACACAATACCTTTTACAACCGCTGTAAAAAAATAAAACTCAGAAACATACCTAACCAAGGAGGTGAAAGATCTTTACAAGGAAAACTCCAAAACACTGTTGAAAGAAATTATCAACAACTTGAACACATGGAAACATTTCCCATGGTCATGGAAGGGTAGAATCAAAATTGTGAAAATGAGCACCATACTGCCAAAAGCAATCTACAGATTCAATGCAGTTCCCATCAAAATATCATCATTATTCTTCAGAGAACTACAAAAAACAATCCTAAAGTTCATATGGAACAAAAAAAAAGACCCCATATAGCCAAAGCAAGAATAAGCAAAAAGAACAAATCTGGAGGCAACACATTACCCAATTTCAAACTATACTACAAGGCTATAGTTACCAAAATAGCATAGTACTGGCATAAAAATAGGCAGGTAGACCAATGGAACACAAAAGATAACCCAGAAATAAAGCCAAATACTTATATCCAGCTGATCTTTCACAAAGCAAACAAAAACATAAAATGGGGAAAGGACACCCTATTCAACAAATGGTCCTGGGATAATTGGCAAGCCACATGCAGAAGAATAAAACTGGATTCTCATTTCTCAACTTAGATTAGATTGGTGCAAAAGTAACTGCAGTTTTGCCATTAAAAGTGACAGCAAAACAGCAATTACTTTTACACCAACCTAATACACCAACCTAATACAAAAATCAAGTCAAGATGGATCAAAGATTTAAATCTAAGACCTGAAACCATAAAAATTCTAGAAGATAATATAAAAAAAAACTCTTTTAGACATTGGCATGGGCAAAGAGTTCATGACCCAAAAGCAAATGGAACAAAACCAAAAATAAATAGATGAGACCTAATTAAACTAAAAAGCTTCTGCACAGCAAAAGAAATAATCAGCAGTGTAACAGAAAATAGAAAATATGCACAAACTATGCATCTGACAAAGGACTAATATCCAGAATCTACAAGGAGCTCAAATAAATCAGCAAGAAAAAGTCAAATAATCCCATCAAAAAGTGGACAAAGAACATGAATAGACAACTCTCAAAAGAAGACATAAAAATGGCCAACAAACCTATGAAAAAATGCTCAACATCACTAATGATCAGGGAATGTGAATCAAAACCACAATGTGATAACCACTTTACTCCTGGAAGTATGGCCTTAATTAAAAAATTAAAAACTAATAGATGTTAGCATGATGTGGTGTAAAGGAAACACTTTTACACTATTGGTAGAAATATAAACTAGTGCAACCACTATGGAAAACAGTATGGAGATACATTATAGAACTAAAAGTAGAACTACCATTTGATATAGCATTCCCACTATGGTATCTACCCAGAGGGCAATAAGTCATTTTATGAAAAAGACACTTGCACACACATGTTTATAGCAGCACAATTTGCAGTTGCAAAAATATGAAACCAACCAGCCTAAATGCCCATCAACCAAAGAGTGGATAAAGAAAATGTGAGAGAGAGACATATATATGCATACATATATATCACATATCAGTATTCCATGAGTGTATGTGTGTGTGTGTGTGTGTATGTGTACATATATACACACAGCTATAAAAAAAGAATGAAATAATGGCATTTGCAATAACCTGAGTGGAATTAGAGAACATTTTTCTAAGTGAAGTAACTCAGTAATAGAAAACCAATTATCATATATTCGCAGTTATAAGTGGGAGCTAAGCTATGAGAACACAAAGGCATAAGAATAATATGATGGACTTTAGGGACTTGGGGGAAGGGTCGGGAGGGATGTGATAGACAAAAGACTACACATTGTGTACAGTGTACACTGCTCAGGTTATGGGTTCGCCAAAGTCTCAGAAATCACCACTAAAGAACATATCTATGTAACAAAAAAACCACCTGTTCTTCAAAAACTATTGAAGTAAAATGAAGAAAAACCCAAAGGGTTGATAACAGAGATCTTCCCAAAACCTAGAGAAAGATATCAATATCTAAGGACAAGAAGGTTGTAGAACACCAAGCAGATTTAACCCAAAGAAGACTACTTCAAGACATTTAATAATCAACCTCCCAAAAGTCAAGAATAAATAAAGGTTCTTAAAAGCAGCAAGAAAAAAGAAACAAATATCAAACAATGGAGCTCCAATATGTCTGGCCACAGGCTTTTCAGTGGAAAGCTTGCAGGACAGGATAGAGTGGCATGACATATTTAAAGTACTGAAGGAAAAAACAAACAAAAAAATTTTACCCTAGAATAGTATATCCAGTAAAAATATCCTTCAAACATGAAGGATAAATAAACATTTTCCCAGACAAACAAAAGCAGAGGGATTTCATAAATTACAGACCTGTCCTACAATAAATGCTAATGGGAGTACATCAATCATAAAGAAAATAACAATAAATATTAATAATCACTGGAAGGTATAAAACTCACTGGAAATAGTAAGTACATGGAAAAACATAGAATATTATAACACGGTAACTGTGGTGTATAAACTACTCATCCTAAGCGGAAAGACTAAACAATGAATCAATCAGAAATGATAACTACAACAACTTTTCAAGACATAATCATTACAATAAGCTATAAATAGAAATGACAAAAATTTAAAAAGTGGGAGGACAAAGTTAAGGCATAAAGTTTTCACTAGTTTTCTTTTTGATTGTTTATGCAAATAGTGTTGTTATCAGGTTAAAATAATGAGTATAAGACAGTATTTGCAAGCCTTATGGTAACCCCAAAGCACAAATCATACAATGGATACACAAAAAATAAAAAGCAAGAAACTAAATCATGTCACCAGAGAAAATCCTCTTCACTAGAAGAAGACAGGAAGGAAATAAATAAGGAATAGAAGGTCAGAAAACAAATAATAAAATAGCAGAAATAAGTCCTCATTTATCAAAAATAACATTGAATGTAAATGGATTAATCTCTCCAATCAAAAGACATAGATTTGCCTAATGGATGAAAAAACAAGACCCATTGATCTGTTACCTGCAAGAAACACACTTCACCTATGAAGACACACATAGGCTGAAAATGATAAAACGTAAAAATATTCTATGACAATGAAAACAAAAAAAGTGGAAGTCACTATACTCATATCAGACCACATAGATTTCAAAACAAAAACTGCAAGAAGAGACACAAAAGATCACTATATAATGATAAAGGGATCAATTCAGCAAGAACATATAAAAATTTTAAATATATATGCACCCAACACTGTTGCACCAAGATATATAAAGGAAATATTATCAGAGCTAAACAGGGTGATAGGCTCCTATACAATAATAACTGGAGGCTTCAATGCCCCACTTTCAGCATTGGACAGATCTTCCAGACAGAAAATCAACAAACATCAGACTTAATCTGCACTACAGACCAAATGGATCTAATATTTACATAACATTTCATCCAAAGTCTGCAGAATATACATTCTTTTCATCAACACATAGATTATTCTCAAGGATAGAACACAGGTTAGGTCACCAAACAAGTCTTAAAACATTTGAAAAAAATGAAATAATAGCAAGCATCTTCTCTGACCACAATGGAATAAAACCAGAAATTAATAATAAGAGGAATTTTAGAAACTATACAAATACATGGAAATTAAACAATATGCTCCTGAATGACCAGTGGGTCAATGAGTAAATTAAGATGGAAATTGACAACTTATTGACACAAATAAAAATGGAAATACAATATTCCAAAACCTACGGGATACAGCAAAAGTAGTGTTAGGAGGGAAGTTTATAGCTACAAGTGCCTACATAAAAAGAGAAAGAACTTCAAATGAACAACCTAACAATGCACCTTAAAGAACTAGATAAGAAAGAGCAAAACAAATCAAAATTAGTAGAAGTGAAGAAATAATAATGATCAGAGCAGAAATAAAATTGATATGAAGAAAACAATAAAAATCAAAAGATCAATGAAACAAAAATTTGGTTTTCTGAAAAGTTAAACAAAATTGAAAAACCTTTAGCCAGACCAACTAAAAAGAGAGATCAAAATAAATAAAATCAGAAACAGAAAAGGAGCTATTACAACTGATACTGCAGAAATGCAATAGATCATTAGTACCTACTGTGAGCAACTATATGTCAAAAAATTAGGAAACCTATAAAAAAATTGACAAATTACTAGACACGTAAAATCTACCAAGACTGAAGCAGGAAGAAATCCAAAACCTGAACAGATCAATAACCAGTAACGAGATTGAAGCCATAATAAATATTCTCCCAGGGGCCGGGCACGGTGGCTCACACCTGTATTTCCAGCACTTTGGGAGGCCAAGGCGGGAGAATCAGGAGGTCAAAAGATAGAGACCATCCTGGCCAACATGGTGAAACCCTGTCCCTACTAAAAATACAAAAATTAGCTGGGTGTGGTGGTATGTGCCTGTAATACCAGCTACTGGGGAGGCCAAGACAGAATAATCGCTTGAACTCGGGAGGCGGAGGTTGAAGTGAGCCAAGATCGTGCCACTGCACTCCAGCCTGGGTGACAGAACAAGACTCCGTCTAAAAAAAAAGAAAACAATTCTCCCAGAAGAAACCTCATAGCTTTATTGCTGAATTCTGCCAACCATTTAAAGAAATAGTGCCAATCCTACTTCAACTATTCCACAAAACAGAGGAGGAGGGAATGCTTCCAACCTCATTCTATGAAGCCAGTATCGTGCTGATACCAAAACCAGAAAAAGACATTTCAAAAAAAAAAAAAAAGAAGAAGAAGAAGAAGAAAACTACAGGCCAATACCTTTTATAAATATTGAGGCAAAAGTCCTCAACAAAACACTAGCAAACTCAATTCAACAATACATTAGAAATATCATTTATCATGAACAAGTGGGATTTGTTCCTGTGATGCAAGATGCTTCAACATAAGGAAATCAATGAAGGTGACACATCATGTCAAACAAAGGAAGGCTACAAATCATATCATCATTTCAATTAATGCTGGAAAATCATTTTATAAAACTTAACATTCCTTTATAATAAAAGCCTTCAAAAAACTGGGGATCGAAGGAACTTACCTCAACATAATAAAAGCCATATATGACAAACCCACATCTAATATCATACTGTATAGGAAAAAAGCGAAAGCCTTTTCCTTTAAGATCTGGACCATGAAAGGGATGCCTACTGTCACCACTCATATTTAATACAGTACTGGAAGTCCTAACTAGAGCAGGAAACAAGAGAAATATACCAAAGACATCCATACTGGAAAGAAAGAAGTCAAATTATCCTTGTTTGCTGATGATATAATCTTATATTTGGAAAACCTAAAGACTCCACAAGAAAACTATTAGAACTGATAAATAAATTCAGTGAAGTTGTAGGATACAAAATCAACATACAAAGATCAGTAGTATTTCTATATGCCAACAGTGAACAATGTGAAAAAATTAAAAAGTAGCCCCATTTACAACAGCCACACATGAAATTAAATGCCCATACAAAAACTTAACCAAAGAAGTGAAAAATCTCTATAATGAGAATTATAAAACATTGATAGAATAAATTTAAGAAGACACAATAAAATGGAAAAAATTTCCATGTTCATGGATTGAAGAATCAATACTGTTAAAATGTCCATTCTACTCAAAGCAATCTACAGATTCAATGCAATCCCTCTCAAAATGCCAGTGACAGTCTTCAAAGACAAAGAAAAAAAAACTATTCTAAAATTTACATGGAACCACAAAAGACCTAGAATAACCAAAGCTATCCTAAGCAAAAAGACAAAAAGAACAAAGCTTGCAGAATTATATTACCTGATTTCAAATTATACTACAAAGTGATAATAAACAAAATAGCATGATACATACATCCACTGATACATACATCAGTGGAACAGAGTAGAGAACCCAGAAACAGATCCATATACCCATAGTTAACTTATTTTTTACAAAGGTACCAAGACCATACATTGAGGAGAAGACAATCTGTTCAATAAACAGTGCTGGGAAAACTGGATATCCATATGCAGAAGTATGAAAATAGATTCCTATCTCTTACCTTATAGAAAAATAAAATCAAAATGAATTAACAACTTAAATCTAAATCCTCTAACAATGAAACTACTATAAAAAATCAAGGAAAATGTTCAGGACATTAGTCTGGGCCAAACTTTCTTGAGCAATACCCCAGAAGCACAGACAACCAAAGCAAAAATGGACAAATGGGATCACATCAAGTTAAAAAACTTCTGCACAGCAAAGGATACAATTAACAAAATGACAAGAAAACCTACAGAATGGGAGAAAGTATTTGCAAACTACCATCAGACAAGGGCTTAATAAAAAGACTATCTGAGGATTTCAAATAACTCCATAGGAAAAAATCTAACTATTTGATCTAAAGATGGGCAAAATGTTTGAATAGACATTTCTCTAAAGAATATATACAAATGGCAAACAGGCATATGAAAAGCTGCTCAACATCATTGATTATCAAAGAAATGCAAATCAAAATTACAATGAGCTGTCATCTCACTCCAGTTAAAATGGCTTATATCAAAATGACAGTCAATAACAAATGCTGCATATCAGATCAAGGAAATTTTGGGCAGAGGCTATGAGGTTTTCTAGATATACAATCTTATTGTCTGCAAACAGGGATAGTTGGACATCCTCTCTTTCTATTTGGATGCATTTTACTTCTTTCTTTTGCCCAATTGCTGTAGGTAGGACTTCCAATACTATGTTGTATAGGACTGGTGAGAGAGGAATTGCTTGTCTTGTTTTGGTTCTTAAGGGGAATGCTTCCAGTTATTGTCCATTCAGTATGGTGTCAGTGGGTTTTTTCAAAGACGGCTGCTTTTATTTTAAGGTATTTTCCTTCAGTGCCTAGTTTGTTGAGGGTTTTTAACATGAAGCAATGTTTAATTTTATCAAAAGCCATTTCTATATCTACTGAGATAATCATGTGTTTTTTGTTTATATGATGACTAACATTTATTGATATATGTATGTAGAACCAATCTTGCATCCCAGGGATAAAGCCTACTTGGTAATGGTGGACTAGCTTTCAGATGTGCTATTGGATTCAGTTTGTTAGTAATTTGTTGAGTATTTTTTGCTGGCAAAGACTTCATGGCAAAGACTTCATGGCAAAGACACCAAAAGCAATTGCAACAGAAACAGAAATTGACAAATGAGATTTAATTAAATGAAAGAGCTTATGTATAGCAAAAAAAATTATCAACAGAGTAAACAGAAAATCTCCAGAATGGAAGAAAATATTGCAATTTATGCATCTGGCAAAGGTCTAATATCCAGAATCTAGAAGAAACTTAAACATATTTACAAGCAAAAAACAACAGCCCCATTAAAAAGTAGGCAAAGGACATGAACATACATTTTTCAAAAGAAGATATAGATATGTCCAACAAGCATATTTTTAAATGCTTGACATTATCAATCATTAGAGCAATGCAAATCAAAACCTCAATGAGATAACATCTCACATGAGGCAGAGTGGCTATTATTAAAAGGAAAGTAAATAAATAATAGATGCTGGAAAGATTTTGAAAAAAAGGAAATGTTTATACACTGCTGATGGGAATATAAATTAGTTCAGCCATTGTGGAAAGCAGTTTGATGAATACTTAAATAACCTAAAACGGGATTACCATTTGACCCAGCAATCCCATTATTAGGTACATACTCAAAGGAAAATAGATAATTGTACCAAAAGAACACATGCACTCATATGTTCATCATCGTGCAGTTTACTACCACAGAGACATGGAACCAACCATGTTCATCAATGAATGAGTGCATAAAGAAAATGTGGTACATATACACCGTGGAATGCTAGGAAGCCATAAAAAACAATAATATTATGTACTTTACAGAAACAGGGATAGAGCTGGAGGCCATTATCTTTTTTTTTTTTTTTTTTTTTTTTGAGACAGAGTCTTGCTCTGTCTCCCAGGCTGGAGGGCAGTGGTGTGATCTCAGCTCACTGCAACCTCCACCTCCCGGGTTCAAGCAATTCTCCTGCCTGAGATTCCTGAATAGTTGGGATTACAGGCACACGTCACTACGCCCAGCTAATTTTTGTATTTTTAGTAGAGATGGGGTTTCACCATGTTGGTCAGGCTGGTCTCCACCTCCTGACCTCATGATCTGCCTGCCTTGGCCTCCCAAAGTGCTGGTATTACAGGCGTAAGCCATCGTGCCCAGCCGAGGCCATTATCTTAACCAAACTAACACCGGAACAGAAAACCAAATACCACATGTTCTCACTTATAAGTGCTAAGCAATGGGAACACATAAATACTAGAAGGAGAACAACAGACACTGGGGTCTACTTGATGATGGAAGGTGGGAGGAAGGTGAAGATAAAAAATTACTCATCAGGTCTGGGTGCAGTGGCTCACGCCTGTAATCCTAGCACTTTGGGAGGCCGAGGAGGGTGGGTCATCTGAGGTCAGGAGTTCGAGACCAGCCTGGCCAACATGGCAAAACCCTGTCTCTACTAAAAATACAAAAATTAGCTAGGCATGGTGGCGGGAGCCTATAAACCCAGCTACTTGTGAGTCTGAGGCAGGAGAATAACTTGAACTGGGGAGGCCGAGGTTGCAGTGAGTCGAGATCGCACCACTTAACTCCAGCCTGTGTGAAAGAGCGAAATTCCGTCTTAAAAAAAATTACCTGTCAGGTACTATGTTTATTACCTGAGAGACAAAGTAATCTGTACACCAAAGCCCCCAACATATAATTTAGCTATATAACAAATCTGCACATGTACCCTTGAACACAAAATAAAAATTAAAAAAATAATTTTTAATAGAAAAAATAAAAGACTGTCAAACCAGACGGGAAGGTGCCAGAGTTTCAAAGGATTTTTTAAAATATTAGTAGAGAGTCATCATCAGTATCCCTAATTAATATTTAAAAACAAGTTAGCCAGGGAAAGACATCTTTCACGTTTCTCATATGTATTTCATCTTCTTTGTTTCTTGTCCTCCTCGCTCTTTGCAGATAAATTTTAGGGAAATCAGATGAGGAGAACTGAAGAAATTAAGGAATTGGCTGTGGAAAATTGGAAAGCCCAGGACAGCAAATGATGAACAAAACCAAGGCAAAAGAAAAATATAGTTTATCAGCCCTAAACACCTTTAGTATAACTATTGGAGATGCATTGTCAACAAGAGAACACTGGGGATACTTGGCAAAATAAGAAAGTAAAGAACACTCCTCACCTTTCATGTGTCTTCTTTTATATTCCTAATCCTCCCCACTCCCTCCGTTAGCACCCTACCCCTTCAAAAAACAAAAATCCAGCATCCTCTATAGGGTAATTTTGCATCAATTTTATAAAGAGACCAAATATTCATCATCTGTTTAGTCATCATTTTAAAAATATAATTTAATAGGAGGGTCAAATTGCTTTTTGTAGTTTTACTTATTCTCAGAATTATAAGATGTAGTTGGAATGACAGATGAAAAGTTTAGTAGCAGTAGGAGTTAAATGAGCAGAAGAAATTATATTGGAAATATAAAAAGGAGAATAAAGTAATCTTTTAAATAAGTAAAGTATAAAATGTATACAATGTGTTCAAAAACCAGAGATTTACCCATTTATGCCAGAGGTTGCAAATTTTTTTGTGTGAAAAATCAGACCTTGATGATGACCTTGAGCAGTAGGATATAAATAACTCCCATAAGCATAGCGTTCCACTATTGGAACACTAGGCGTAAATCGCTAATAGGTTAGTATAGTGACAATCACTGAGTGATCTAATTTAAGATAAATAATTTGCATATATTTTTGCATGACAAGAATGTTAGAGATTTTTTAAAAATACATAGTTTTTGCATTCAAAAATTGCAAAATGATAAAAGAATTTATCTATGATGTTTAGTGCAAGGTTAGATGCTAAGCACAGTTACAAATTGGGTTCCCAGCACAGTTACAAATTGGGTTCCCAAAAAGCAACTCTGAGACCCATGCACATGTAGGAAGTTTACTTCTTACTACTTACCAAGAAAACTACTCTTGGTAACCACACCTGTGAAAAGTTGAGGAGCTAAAAGAAGTAAAAAACAGGGTATTAGGGTTCTTCAGAGAAACAGAACCAGAACCAATAGGAGATGGATGGATGGATGGATGGATGGATGGACGAATGGATAGATGGATGGATGGATGGATAATAGATAGATAGATAGATAGATAGATAGATAGATAGATAGATAGATAGACATAGAGATTTATTATAATTTTATGTAGACTGACAAGTCCTGAGATCTATAGCTGGCAAGCTGGAGACCCAGGACAATTGATTGTATAATTCCAGTTTTAATGTAGCAGGCTGGAGACCCAGAAAGAGTCATAATTTCAATTCTAGTTCAAAGACAGAAAACAAAACAAAGCAAAACAAAAGCAGTATCTCAGCTAATGGCAATCAGGCAGGAAAAAATTCCTTCTTACTCAAGGGAAAGCTAGCCAGGCTCTCAATTTATTGGAAGGACCTTACCCACAATAGGGAGGGTAATTTGCTTTAGTTAGTCTACCCGTTTAAATGTCAATCTCATTCAAAAACATTCTCATAGAAACACCCAGAATAATGGTTGACAAAATATCTGGGCACAATATATGGGCCAGGTGACATATACAATTAAACATCACAGTTGGGCAGCATCACAGTCAAAGGCCCTAGACTCTGCGATAGAAATCTCTGGATTTGGGATAGCCCTGCAAAGTTGCTCCAGATGAAGTAAGAGAGTGCTTATACTCCCTGCATTCATGCCATTGGATGAGGCAAGGAGGCTCCTTCAGCCAAAGCAAATGGGCTAAGAAGTGAGTTGACTCTGTTTAGCCAAGGACATAGTCTGGGAGAGGGAACTTAGCTGCATGCTGTTGGCTGTCAATGCTCCCAGTTGCTGGGAGGAGTGCTTTAATCCTGAGGGTTGTAGAGACTTGGCTTACATACCAGAGTCTACACGATGCTCTCTATTACATCCTAGATATTCGAAGAGAAGAGTCTTGTAATTTAGCTTTTGAGATTTTCAGAATCTAGAATAGAAAACAGATAGGTAAATCCCATAGAAAGAAAGGTTTGTAATCTATAAAGTTCTACATTCTTGTGCTCTTACAGACTACCTGGTATACCATATGAATATATTATTTACTAAATAAATTAAAAAGTGATATAAACATGAGCAAATATCAGTATTATAAACTATGGTATATAGAGAATTTTTTAATGTTTGTTGATTACTCAATTAATGAATATTTAATTAATGGATATTTAATAATATTGATTCAACACAACTCGTTCATGTATTATTTGCCAGATACTCCTTAAAGTATTCAGTAACTTGGACCTAAATCCATTTAAATGAGTATTTAATTTCTGTCTCAGTAAAAACTATATATTGTTCATGGTCAAATGAAGTTCTGCAAGGGTAAGATTATTCAAATGAATGCTTTTGATTTTAATTCATGTATGATTAGTCATTTATTTGAATATGTTTTGTCTGTGCTTTTATTGTGATAGGCATGGAGCTAACATCTAATGATTAATAATAACAAAATATAGTCACTTGCTTCACTGATTCAGTTGAAGAAATTTAAAAGATAAACCAGGAATTGCACCACAATTTAAATAAGATCCAAAATGAAAATGCATATTAAGAGAGTATGGAGATGTAAGAATCTCTGAATTAATTAATAATGATTGAAGTGTGTATATGTGAGACAATATTTAAGAACATATAAAACATCCATAAAAGTTTAATCAAAGATTTTATTACATCTGAGGAAAGACACAAAACCAATGCAATAAATAAGTGAAAAAAATTAACTTGTGAAATTTTTGCATATTTGAAAATGAGTAGTCTGTTTAAAAAATAATTTTATGTCAAAAATTATGCCTACTTTAAATATTATTTTACCCCTAGTATAAATGTAAGAAGCAAGTATTATTTTTCTAAATGTATAATCTTGAGAAAATTTTAGCCTAGGGAGTTAACCTCTCATAGAGAGTAAATGGCTTGGCTTTAATTTAAACTGTAATCTGTAAAAATCTAAAATCCACAGGGCATGAATTTTAAATGCTTTATGGTATTCACATTTGCTATGGTTTGGATGTCTGTTCCCTCATGTTGAAATATACTTAATGCCATTGTAAAAGTATTAATGGTTGGGACCTTTAAAAGGTGATTAGACTATAAGGGCTCTGCCCTAAGTGTTGGGACTAATGCCACCACAGTCAGGCAAGATAAGCCCCCTATTGCCCTCCCTCTCTTTTCCCTTCTTCCATGTAATGCCTTTTGCCATGTGATCACTCTGCAAAAAGGCCCCCACCAGAGGCTGCTGTCATAATGTTGGACTTCCAAGTCTTCAGAATTGTAAGCCAATAAATTACTGTTCATTATTAATTATCCAGTCTGCAGTATTCTGTTACAGCAGAACAAAATGAACTAAGACATTACGGAATCATGCCATAGTTCTGTATTTGATTAAAACTTTGTTGTAAAAATAAGACATTTCAAAATAAGAGGATGGTAAATATTAAAATAATGATATTAAGATGAGAATATTGGAAAGAAGTGAGAGAAAAGAAAATATTTAAAAACTCATGTTACCTAATTAGATTTTAATACTCACTCTTAGTTTTTGTACATAAATGTATACTTGGCATCCTAAATCAGTATTTAGCAGAGAAAATGAAGTATCTGTATAGTAGGAAAAACAACTAATATAACATAAACAGCTATATAAAGCTGGAATTAAAATAAATTTATTCTAAAATAATAAACACCTGAATATCTCCTTAAATCTCTGTTTTTCAAAGCAGAGATGAAGATTGGCAGAAAGATGTGCATAAAAGGTAAGAGTAGAAGGAGAAAAAATACAAACAGAGAGGGAAAGAAAAGGGGGGAGCGAGAGAGAGAATGAGAAACAATTACTCTTACCAGAAGTTAAGGTATTTAAATACAAATGGATGTAAATTTATTGGAATATATTTCTAAACACTTGTCATTTATATTTATATAACTCCTTTGCAACCATAGACCTCTGTGATTGTACCTGTGGAACTGAAAACCTCCATCAATTGTTAGTTGCTTTAGAAAATCAGTAATTCATGCATACTGAGTTTATTAATAATACACTTAATGTGCAATAAAGATTAAGAATTTTCATATGCCATCTTCTATCTTTATTTTTTCCCACTTTGAATAATTTTGACTATTTTTATTCCACCTGATATATTTTACAGAATAGGAAAGGGGATATTTTATTTTTTAATTCTTATTATTATTTCAACTTTTATTTTAGATTCAGGAGGCAAATGTACATATTTGTTACATGGGTATACTGTGTGAAGCTGAGGTTTGGGGTACCTCACCAAAATAGTGAGCATAGTATCCAATAAGTAGTTTTCCAGTCCATTCCCTCCTTCTCCCCGCCACTCCCTCACTTCCCAGTAGACCACAACGTCTACTGTTCTCTTCTATATGTCCATGAGTATGCAGTGCTTAGCACCTACTTAAAGGTAGAAACACACACTATTTGGTCTTCTATTCCCCTGTTAATTCATTCATGATAATGGCCTCCAGTTGTATCAATATTGCTGCAAAGGACATAATTTCATTCTTTTTTTCATGGCTGCATAGTGTTCCATAGTATGTTTATATTACCTTCTCTTTATCCAATCCAACATTGATAAGTACCTAGGTTGATTCACTATTGTGAGTAGTGCTGAGATGAACACATGAGTGCATATGTCTTTTTGATAGAATAATTTATTTTCCTTTGGGTATATACCCAGTAATGAAGTTGCTAGGTCAAATGGTAGTTCAGTTTTAAGTCTTTGAAAAATCTCCAAACTGTTTTCCACAGTTGCTGAATTTATTTGCATTCCCGCCAACAGTTTATAAGCATTCTCTTTATTTTCACAGACTTGAGAGTATCTGTTATTATTTGACTTTTTAATAATGGTCATTGTGACTGATATGAGATGGCATCTCACTGCAGTTTTGATTTTCATTTCTCTAATGATTATTGATGTTGAATATTTTTTCATATTAATTGAGTGCTTGCATCTCTTTTTTTGAAAAGCATCTGTTATGTTCTTTGCCTGAATCAGTAATTTAAAAACTACCAACCAAATAAAAAGCTCTGGACCAGATAGATTAATAGCAAAATTCTACCAGATGTATAAAGAACTAGTATCAATTCTACTAAAACTATTCAAAAAAATAGATGAGGAGGGGCTCCTCCCTAACTCATTTAATGCAGTCAGTATCTGACTGACACCAAAATCTGGCAAACATCAACAAAAAAATTCAGGCCAATATTTCTGTTTAGTCTAAGCAAGACTCCTCAACAAAATACCAGTAAACAAAATCCAGAAGCACATCAAAAAGTTAATTCCCTATCATCAAGTTGGCTTTGTTGTTGGAATGCAAGGCTAGTTCAACATACGCAAATCAATAAATGTTGCAAATCAAAAAATTATTTAATTTAATATAATTAAATATAATTCTCAGAATTAAAAGCAAAAACCATCTGATAATCTCAATAGAGACAGAAAAAACTTTTTGATAAAATCAAACATTTCTTCATGATAAAAACCCTCCACAAACTAGGTATCAAACAAACATACCTCAAAAAAATAGAGCCATTTATGACAACCTCACAGCCAACATCACACTGAAGGGCAAAAGCTGGAACCAGCCCCTTTGAGAACTGGAACTAAACAAGGACACCCACTCTCACTCTCCTATTCAACATAGCACTGGAATTCCTAGCCAGAGTAATCAGGCAAGAGAAAGAAATAAAAGACATCCAAGTAGGAAAAGAAGTAGTCTAAATATCTCTCCTCACTGATGATATGATTCTGTACTGAGAAAACCTTAAAGTCTCTGCCATAAGGTTTTTAGAACCGATTAATGACTTTAGTAAAGTTTTAGGATACAAAATCAATGTACAAAAGTCAGTAACATTTCTACACACCAATAATGTTCAAGCTGAGAGTCAAATCAAGAACACAATTTCATTTACAATATCCAAAAAATAAATAAAAAACCTAGGAATGCATCTAACCAAGGAGGTAAAATATCTCTACAAGGACAACCACAGAACACTACTGAAAGAAATCAGAGATGACACAAAGAAATGGAAAAACATTCCATGCTCATGAATTAGAAGAATCAATATTGTTAAAATAGCCATGCTACCCAAAGCAATTTACAGATTCAACACTACTTCTGTCAAATGACAAGTATCATTTTTTTTCACAGAATTAAACAAAACTATTTTAAAATTCATATGGAACCAAAAAAGAGCCTGATCAGCCAAAGTAATACTAAGCAAAAAGAACAAAGCCAGAGGCATCACATTACCTGACTTCAAACTATGCTATAAGGATACAGTAATCAAAACAGCACACTACTAGAACATAAAGACCAATGGAACAAAATAGAGAATCCAGAAATAAAGCCGTATACCTACAACCACCTGATTTTCGAAAAAGTTGACAAAAACAAGCAATTAGGAAGTGACTTCCCCTTAAATAAATGATGCTATGAAAACTTCTGCTACATGCAGAAGAAGAAAACTGGATCCTTACCTTGTGCCATATACAAAAATTAGGTAAAGATGAATTAAAGCTTTAAATGTAAGACATCAAACTATAAAAATCTTAAAAGAAAACCTAGGAATTACTCTTCTTCACATTAGCCTTGCCAAAGAATTTTTTGTTGAGTCCTCAAAAGCAACTGCAACAAACACAAAAATTGACAAGTGGAACCTAATTAAACTAAAGAGCCTCTGCACAGCAACAGAAACTATAAACAGAGTAAAGAGACAGTCAACAAAATGGGAGAAAATATTCATAAACTATGCATCCAACAGGGGTCTAATATTCAGAACCTATGAGGAACTTAAACAAATAAGGAAAAACCAAATAACCCCGTTTTTTAAAAATGGGCAAAGGACATAATATTTTTTATAAAGCCTGAATTCTACAATTTTCTATGGTTGGATGTGTAACATTTTGAGTTAATGCTATCACAATTAACATTAATTAAACATTTTTTACAACACATTTTAGCATGCAAATACAACTCAAAATAGTTCTCAAAATTTAGTTTGTTCAAGAATAACCTAGGAGCTTATATAAAATATATGTCCAGGGATACCATTCTCAGAGGTTTTGATTCAGTATATTCAGTTTCAGTCTCAGGAATACACCTGTCAAGTAATTACCTCAGATAGTTTTGATTTATAAATAAAGATATTTTTAAAGATCTCTACATCTATGTGACAAAGTTTATTGGCACACTTTCTGTCCCACTTTAAGTTTCTAACATTAAGACTCTGCCGCTATTGTTAAGACTCTGCCATATATTTGCCATATATTGTTGCTATATCATTTTATTTAATCTTAGCCTGGCAAACTGAAAGGAGGTATATATATAATATCCTTTAATGTATAAAATATACATTAAAACATAATTGTATATATACACAAATATAAAAATATATTTACATATATTTATATAATCATATGTAAATATCTTAAGTGTGTGTTTACATGTATTTACATACATATTTACATCAATTAAAATATATTAAATTATTTAATATAATATTTATTATATTAAATTATATTATTATATTAATGTGTGTATATATACAATTGTATTTTAATGGTATTTATATATAAATAGGTATATATAACACATTATTATATCTATAATATTATGTATATGTGTGTATATGTATACTATTGTATTTTAATGGTTTGAAATAAAAATCCCTTTCTTAAAATATTTCCCCAATATGTGATCTGAATTTTAATCATGTTTAAATTATTGTTTTTGATTTGTGAAATATGTAAATATTCAAAGATTGCACTCTTGTCATAATGGTTGTCCCTTACTTGTAGGGCTAATGGACAAGTAGTAAATGCCAGATGCCAGGGACCTGCTTTGTAAAGAATGCTTTCTTTATTGAAAAAACACACACTTAATGGTAACTAACACACTTAATAGTAATGAAAAATATAGAAGACATGAGATTGTTTTAGATTTTATATAATAGAATATTATAAAGTCATTAAAATACTTTGAAAAAGCTTTTTACGAAAAACAAAATTGACAAAAATAAAATACATTATTTAAACACAGAATCAAAACTTCAAAATGACACCAATGCTCAATGATCAAGGCCTACTTAATACACTTTTGACATTTATTGTTAGACTATTATTTTGGCACTAAAAATATATATTTTTCACAAATTAAAAGTTCTTATATCAAAAGTATAATATGACATTTTGAGTTTAATGACTGATATTTATGCTTAAAATACGTCAAGTGATAAAAATTTCGTATGTTAGAACAAATACATAGTAAGAAAACTTTGATGTATTTATCCATAGGGATAACATTAATATTATTTTTTTACATTTAAAAAACTATTTTCCCCTACCTTCTCACTTTTTAAAATAAAGCACAAATATATGTTTTTAAAAACCTGCTTTGTCACTGTGGATTTTTTTTATCCTGATAACTAGGAAATAGCATCATACAATTGAAAAAGTATTGATCTAGTAGCTGGATTATTATACTTCCACCTATGTAAAGTAATCTTTTTCTTTTAATTTTGGTTAAATCTTTTAATCTAAATATCTACACTATGAGGGAATTTGTTTTATCCTTTTTCATCTGACAGTATTGTACCATATGAGTGATAATTTATTGTAAATAGATAATATATGTCAACACATCAATAAGCATAAAATATACGTTAAGTAAGAACGTTTAGATTTCTGACTTCAAAAATATTATCAAGTGGAAAACATAAGATTAAAAATAACTTTTAACTAGAGCTACATGGGAGTTGAAGATTTCCACACTAAGAATATTACAGTCTCTGAATCTACCAAATGTTTCTGGAAAATGTTCATGTGACATAATTATTTTAAACATTTTCCAAATCATGGCAACTAGAATATGTTAAAAATTAACTATTTATATATGTGTATATTTATATTTTATATATATGTATGTATACATACACATGCAAACTAATATGTGAGGGTCAAATATGTCTAAATATATACATTAAGTATTACTATTTTTATAGTACATTACTTAAATTTTGAAGGAAAGAAAATACTAATGTTTGACTATGATAAAATAAATAAGTAAATAAATAAGCATATAAATGAAATGAATACAAAATGCTAAAAACAAAAAATCAAAGAATAAAGGAAGACATAGGAAATGAAAAATATATAACCACTAGTCATATAAATAACTAATGAAACATATCCCAAGAAGAGGGCACAATATATTTGATTCATCACAGAGGGATCATCATGCTGGAGTTGCCTGATGAAGGAAGACAGTGTTCAAATAGGAGGGGCAGGTGGTACATGTCCCAGTTTGTTAACATGAATATGTTGCATGATGCTGAGGTTTGGGGTATGGATTCTGTCACCCAGGTGGTGAGCATAGTACCCAATAGGTAGTTGTTTAACCCTCACTCCCTCCCTCCTCTACTAGCTCCACTGTCTACTGTTCCCATGTTTATGTTCATGTGTGCTCAGTGTTAATCTCCCACTTGTAAGTGAGAATATGTAGTATTTGGTTTTCTGTTTCTGTGTTAATTCACTAAGGATTATGGCCTCCAGTTGCATATATGTTGCTGCAAAAGACATGATTTCATTCTTTTCCAAACTGCCTAGTATTCAATGGAATATATGTATCACATTCTCTTTATTCAATCTGATCCACCACTGAAGGGCACCTAGGTAGATTCCATGTGTTTGCTATTGTGAATAGTGCTGTGATGCATATGCAAGTGCATGTGTCTTTTTGGTAGAATAATTTATTTTCTTTTGGTTATATACCCAGTAATGACATTGCTGGGTTGAATGGTAGCACTGTTTCTCTTGGAGAAATGTCCAAATGGCTTTCCACAAGGCTGAACTAATTTACATTCCCCAAAAGAGAGTATAAGGATTCCATTTTCTCCATAGCCTCATCAGCATCTGTTATTTTTTTATTTGTTATAGTAGCCACTCTGACTGGTTTGAGAATGGGTCACTGTATTTACAGTGACTGGCATCAAGCTGTAGTTTTTGACTTACATTTCTCTGAAGATTAGTGATGATGAGCATTTTATCATGTTTGCTGGTCATTTGGGTATCTTCTTTGGAGTTCATGTCCTTTGCCCACTTTTTAAATGTGGGGTTCTTTTTTTTTGCTTATTGATTTGTTTGTTTCGTATAGATTCTGGATATTAAACCTTCGTCAGGTGCAGAGTTTGGGAGTATTTTCTCCCATTCTTTAGGTTGTCTGTCTACTCTGTTGATACTTTGTTTTGCTGTGTAGAAGCTCTTTAATTTAATTAGGCAATGCTTGTCAATTTTTGTTTTTGCTGTAATTGCTTTTGAAGACTGTCGTAAATATTTCACAAGATCAATGTTCAAAATGCTATTTCCTAGGTTTTCTTTTAGAATTTTTATATTTTACATATTGAGGTCTTACATGTAAATCTTTAATCCATTTTGAGCTAATTTTTTATATGGTGCAAGGTTGGGGTCCCGTTTCATTCTTCTGCATATAGCTGACCAGTTATCCCAGCAGTATCTATTAAATAGCTTTTTCTTTCCCCATTAATTGTTTTTGTCAGCTTTGTCAAAGATCAAATTGTTGTACATGTGCAGCTTTTCTGGGTTCAGTATGCTGTTCCATTGTTCTATGTGTTTTTGTGTTCCATGTGTTCTATCTGTTCTTGTTTTAGTGCCACACTCTTTTGGTTACTGTAGCCTTAAAGTATAGTTTGAAGTTGGGTAATATGATGCCTTCAGCTTTGTTCTTTTTGCTTAGGCTTGCTTTGGCTATTTGGGCTTTTTTTGGGTTCCATGTGAACTTTTGGAATAATTTTATTTAATTCTGTGAAGAATGATATTTGTAGTTTGATAAGAATAGCATTGAATCTGTAACTTGCCTTGGGCAGTATGGCCATTTTAACAATATCGATTCTTCCAATCTATGAACATGAAATATTTTTCCATTTCTTTGTGTCATCTCTGATATATTTCAGCAGTGTTTTGTAGTTCTTCTTGTAGAGATCTTTCACCTCCTTAGTTAGCTGTATTCCCAGGTATCTCATTTATTTTGTGGCTATTATAAATGGGATTATATTCTTAATTTGACTCTCAGCTTGAACATTCTTGGTGTATATAAATGCTACTGATTTTTGACATCAATTTTGTATCCTGAAACTGTATTAAAGTCATTTATCAGTTCTAGGAGCCTTTTCACAGAGGCTTAGGATTTTCTAGGTATAGAATCACATCAGTGAAGAGAGATAAGTAGACTTCTTTTCCTATTTGAATGCCTTTTATTTCTTGCTCCTGCCTGATTTGTCTGGCTAGATGGTCACTTTGAGAAACCTGCAGAATATTTGGTGCATAATGGAAATGATAAGTAAGTCAGACTTCATATTGTCCTGCCCAAACTATTTCCTGGGCAGTTAAGGACTTGTTGAGTTAATATAATATGTGTGGCTGTGTCTGATGGAGACTTGTGTTCGAATGTGCTTCTGAAGAAAAGACTTTGAATATACTTCTATGTCGCTAGTTAACAGATCTGAGAAGTCAGGATACCTGTTCCATGAAGGGGTCCAAAAGGAAGATGACCAGAGGCTTATGGGTCTCTATACTGAGCATGCCCAGCATGACAGGCTGGCATTGAGGCTGAAAAGGCCAAAGGCAGAGATTATCCTGCCCTAAGTGGGGTCACACACACAGGCTAAAGTAGCCCGTCATGGCACCAGACGCTACTACTGGGATCATCTGAGACAGTTAGTAGATGAAAAGGATAAAATCCTAGAATTTCTTTAATTCATGTCCAACATTTACTGATGCAGACACTGAGGCCCAGAAAGAGGAAGGGATTTGCCAACATACAGGCAGCAGTTAAAATGGGAGTTGGAACCCAGTTTTCTGTCTCCTGGTTTTCTTTAGAAAACCGGAAGACAGAAAGTGATTCTTATTTTTCCTTCTACTTTAGTTCACTTTACAAATAGTGTTTCATACAGAAGACAATGAACTGAGAGAGGTTAGGAAGCCGGCTTTGAAATCACACCATATGCTAAAGCTTGGATATGTCCTCCAAATCTCATATTGAAACGTAATCTCCAATGTTGGGTGTCGCGCCTGTAGGGAGGTGACTAGATCATGGGGGTGGATTTCTCATGAATGGTTTAGCACCACCCCCTTGGTGATTTCCTAGTGATAGTGAGTAAGTTCTTGTGAGATCTGATTGTTTAAAAGTGTGTGGCATCTTCCCCTTGCTTTCTCTTGTACTCCTGCTTTTGCCATGTGATGTGCCTGCTTCTGCTTTGCCTTTTTGCTTCAGTAAAAGCTTCCTGAAGCCTCCCCTGGAAGCCTAGCAGATAACATTACCATGCTTCCTGTACACCTTGCATTTGCAGAATTGTCAGCCAATTAAACCTCTTTTCCTTGTAAATTACCCAGACTTAGGTATTTATAGCAACAGAAGAACAGACTAACAAATTATGAATGTATTAAAAGAGCACTTAACATCAGGAACAAAAGATTACCAAGCCACAACTCTTTTAATTTATAGATGATGAAACTGGAAACCAGAAAACCAGATGACCTGCCTAAGAACACATGGAAACACCTGGCCTCCTGACTCTTCCTGGCTGTGCCCCCCTGTATCATAGCTGTGTCCAGGCAGCTACCACCACTGACTGAACGTTTCAGCATTAAATGCTAGGTTTCAATCCATGAGCTTGTGAACACACTTCTGTGTTTTCTGTAAACTAAAGTTGAAGGTATATAATAATGCATAGTTCAGTATCATCCATACAAATGTCATTGAACATTTATTTCAGATTTCAGTATCAGGAAAAAAGTACTTCCCTGAGAAGTGAGCATATTTCTGATAAGTATGAAAGCAATTATGTTTCCCTATTTACTCTGGCTGGCACAAAGCTCAGAGCCTAATTCAATGTACATTAAAATATGGGTATTTCCTCTTTTTATCTTTTATCACCAATTTTTATTTAATTTACTTTAATACATATGTCTTTGGAGTTAAGACAACTCAATTTCTTTTTGTGAAAGATGGAGACATCATCATCATAACAATAATTGTTGTTATGGTAAAAATAAATTATAATAATGTTAATAACAAAAAGTAAAAATTAAAATAGGAGGAGGGAAAGGTAGAGCCTTGTAGTCCATGATAAGAACTAAAATACCAAAGTTGTCTAGTGAAGACAAGGATTTTCAGTAAAGAATGACATAGACTTATATTTTGAAAGGATAGCCTAAACAAGTGCATATAAAGTAGAATATGATGGTGAGACCATGATGAAAAGAGGCAGAAGCATTGGGGAAAACTGTTCATATTCATAGAAAGAAATGATGGTTGTGTTGACAGGAGTTGTTAGAATAGTCAGATTCCAGAAGTATTTGAAGGTAGAGCTGCCAGCACCTATTGGTGTATCAAGGACAGAAGAATGAGAAAGGTCAAGAAAAAATAATTTGCATGTGGGAAGGGCAGAAATAGTAAGTTCTGTGTGGCACAATTTAAGTTTGTAAAAACTAGTAGACATTCATGTAGAGACATTGAATTCATAATTGAATAGATGAGCCTGTATTTCAGAGAAGCTGTCAGGATTGCAGTTATGCATTTGGGAGAGGTCAGCATTCGCCTACATATGCTGACTACATAAGGTCCCTTCGAGTGTGAGTGTAAATAGAGGCAAGAAGTTATCCAAGGGCTGAGCATGGAGCACATTGTTGTGATCAGCAATCCAAAGTTACGATTCTTTCTAAGGTTACCTGAGGTAGAAGCAGAATTGAAGGAGAGTAACTTCTTGAAAGAAATACAGAAATGTATTTCAGGAAGCTTGAAATACTTGTCTGTAAATATCACTTAATTGTGGTGGATAAGGGAAAGAAACTGGCATTTAGATTTTGTAATATGAACATCACTGAGGTTACTGCCAAGTTGCAATTCCGAGGAATGTTTGGGAGTGCCTCCCCTCTCCCTTTCAAAAAACGTATGTTCCGAAGAGAAAGGGACAAGGGGGAATGAAGAAGACGATGAATGGTAATTATTCTCTGGAAAAAGAGAAATAAGGCTGTAATTCAGGGTGAAATATCAAAATAAAAAAAAACCCTACTAATGTAGAACTAATGAAAACACATATATGTAAACAGTCAAGTTATTAGAGTGTGATATGTAGAATAAAAGAGAACTATAGCCACAGCTCTTATGTAAGCTTACAGTTGGAAGCCTCAACCATGAAACAACTAATTAGTCTGTAATAAACAGTACTTACAAATTTGTGCAGAAGACATAATACACGACTTGATATTTTGAAGAATGAAAATTAAATTTTGGATATTTTCATGAAATACATTTTCCTTTTGATTGAATTGGAGAATGGCTTTTATTATCTTTATAAGCTGAAGACTTCCATCAGATCTTTCCACTAAATCCATATGCTTGAGGAAAGGCAGCCATATTGAGAGGTGACAGCGTGCTGGCAGTCGTGACAGCGTGCTGGCAGTCCTCACAGCCCTCACTCGCTCTTGGCGCCTCCTCTGCCTGGGCTCCCACTTTGGTGGCACTTGAGGAGCCCTTCAGCCCACCGCTGCACTGTGGAAGCCCCCTGCCAGGCTGGCCAAGGCTGGAGCCCACTCCCTCAGCTTGCAGGGAGGTGTGGAGGGAGAGGCGCGAGCGGGAACCAGGGCTGCGTGCGGCGCTTGCGGGCCAGCTGAAGTTCCGGGTGGGCGTGGGCTTGGCGGGCCCTGCACCCGGAGCAGCCGGCCCGCCCTGCCCACCCCGGGCAATGAGTGGCTTAGCACCTGAGCCAGCGGCTGCGGAGGTTGTACTGGGTCCCCCAGCAGTGCCAGCCCACCGGCGCTGCGCTCGATTTCTCACAGGGCCTTAGCTGCCTTCCCGCGGGACAGGCCTCGGGACTGCAGCCCGCCATGCCTGAGCCTTCCCCCGCCTCCGTGGGTTCCTGTGCAGCCCAAGCCTACCTGACTAGCGCCGCCCCCTGCTCCATGGCGCCCAGTCCCATCGACCGCCCAAGGGCTGAAGAGTACGAGCGCATGGCTCAGGACTGGCAGGCAGCTCCACCTGCAGCCCTGGTGCGGGATCCACTGGGTGAAGCCAGCTGGGCTCCTGAGTCTGGTGGGGACGTGGAGAACCTTTATGTCTAGCTCAGGGATTGTAAACACACCAATCAGCACCCTGTGTCTAGCTCAGGGTTTGTGAGTGTACCAATGGACACTCTGTATCTAGCTGCTCTGGTGGGGCCTTGGAGAACCTTTGTGTGCATACTCTGTATCTAACTAATCTGACGGGGACGTGGAGAACATTTGTATCTAGCTCAGGGATTGCAAACGCACCAATGGGCACCCTGTCCAAACAGGCCACTGGGCTCTACCAATCAGCAGGATGTGGGTGGGGCCAGATAAGAGAATAAAAGCAGGCTGCCCCAGTCAGCAGTGGCAACCTGCTCAGGTCCCCTTCCACACTGTGGAAGATTTGTTCTTTCACACTTTGCAATAAATGTTGCTACTGCTCACTCTTTGGGTCCACACTGCTTTTATGAGCACACTGCGAAGGTCTGCAGCTTCACTCCTGAGCCAGCGAGACCATGAGCCCACTAGGAGGAAGGAACAACTCCAGACACGCCGCCTTAAGAGCTGTAACACTCACCGCGAGGGTCCGCGGCTTCAGAAGTCAGTGAGACCAAGAACCCACCAATTCCGGACACAATATTGCTTGCCTTGTAATTCTGCAAAAGTAGCCCCTGAGAAAATGTATTGGAACAGTTACCAGTTGTAACTTTTTGGCAAAAGAATTGATTTAATTCTCTGCTTTAATTTATAGTTTAATAAAAAAGTCATTCCAAAAGGCAATTCATCTTAGCTCTCAAAACCAGATCGTTGGAAACATCTTGTTTAGACAAAGCAAATGTCAGAGCAAATAGAAATTAACAAATTGAAAGCAAAATTATTTCTTTGCTTGCATGTAAAATGGACCCATTACTCCTCCAAATAGCTGTACATTAATCAAATGATAAGAAGGCAAATGATAAGAAGGCATTCATGTATGCCCAACTTTCTAGCCTTCTATAAATGTCTTAGATGTGAGCCAAATAATTTTGGCCTTTGATAAAACATTTTTACTGCCAAAAAAGCTAATTGTTGTTTCATATTTGGTTTACGTAGTTAGTAAAAGACACTGTGGCTTATCTCAAATGTATTTATATTTCAAATCTTTTGGAGGTGAGCCAGTTAAAATCGATACTTTTAGTCATTAAAAAAAAGTTCGAACTTGCTTCAACGTTATTTAGTTTATGTGTGTTTTATTGTTTCTTGCACTTTGTTATTTCATACTAGGCCTTTTAAAGAAACTTTTTCAAGACAGTAAGCAATAAGAAGTTTACTTTTCAATATACTGAGCAGTGAATTGTAAAATATATCATAAAAAGAGCTTATGAAAAAATATATGTGCTTTAAAAACAATAATAAAAATGATACAAAATATCCACACTCCAGGACAATACATAAAATATTAATTTATTCTCAAAACCCTCCATGTGCCTTTCCCAATAACACTCTTTCCTCCTTCTTCAGGAGTAACCACGATTCTGAATTTATATTAATATCTTTCTGTTTCTACATAGTTTTAAAACTACATATGTATGTTTTATCAGTAAGGTTGCAATGAGGGAAGGAAAACCACTATACGCAAAGGAATATAAAATTTATAATAGGAAACTGGAACTTACGTAATTGTGAAATTAGGTGGGGAAGGAGAGGTCCAAAAACAATCAGAAAAATATCACTAACCATGCCTGGCTTCATTAACACATTGGTGTTTACAGGAAGTGAGGTATGTCCAGCACTGGAATGGAAGCACAATGCCTGGTGTAAACAGTCAAGGGAAGATTACCAGCTCTGTGAGTTTGCAGCCAATGTCTGGATGGGACTGGGGTTGCTATCACACAGTGGGGTTGATGTCAATAAGGAAAGCCAGAACCTCTGCTTCTGTTCGACACTGCCTTCACTCAGGATGTCCTTTACCATTAATGGCTTCTGCTGTATTTTAAATCTCATGAAAAGTTCTATTGTGTCTCACCTTTACCCAACACAACACAAAGAAGGGATATGTGGAAAATATCGGAAAATCACCAGAAACACATATGTGTTACCAAACAACATATTGTACAGTTTTGTCTGTTTTTAAACTTTAAATAAATGAAGCTATACAGAATGATTTCTGTGACTCACTTCTGTTGTTCAAAATTGTATTGGAGGTTCACTCATATTTTTATTGTGTATTCTATTTTTCTATTTTTTTAATATGCCACAAAACTTGATCTCTTTTTTTTTTGAGACAGAGTTTTGCTCTTGTTCCCCAGGCTGGAGTGCAGTGGCATGATCTCAGCTCACTGTAACCTCTGCCTCCCGGTTCAAGTGATTCTCCTGCCTCAGCCTCCCAAGCAGCTGGGATTACACGAAAACTTTGTTTTTATTGGTCATTCTGAACAACGTTACTATAGACATGTAAGTACACTTTTCCTGGTGCACACATGCAAGAAATCAGAGGAAATGATAAATCATAAGGTAGTCACATGTTGAGCTTCACTAGGAAACTGTAACCTGATTGTCAAAATAATTAAATGAATCTACACATCGCTTGCAGTGGATAAGAGTTCTATTTGTTCCAAATTCACCCCCTGACAATTAATATAGACCTACTCTTAATTACCACCTACCTGGTGATTGTGAAATGATATTTTAATTGATACTAAGTTTCATTTTCTAATGACTACTAAAGGTTTTACAACATCACATACATTAATGGATTCTTAGTGTTTCCACCTTTTTAAAATTCCTATTTACATATTTACTTATGTTTGTCTACTAATCATATTTGCTATTTGTTCAATTTTAATGTTAGTATTCTACTTGATTTGTAGAATATATTTATATTTTTTCATTTTATTTATTTTTTTTCTTCATATATATGTGTGTAGTTTTAGGTTTATGCTGTTCTTAAGTTTATTGAAGACTTCCATCAGACACCTAATCTCACAATTATTTATTGTGGTAATATTTATGTTAACTATAAATATAAAGATAGTTTACATATGTAGTTTCTAATTTTTGTTTCTAGTAATTTCTACTGTGAGGTCATAAACTTCATTTTCTAAATTGCCTTATACAGTTTTTGTTTAGTTTTATTTTAGTTTTGCTTTTTCTTTGTATTTCTTCTTATGTCTGTTTCTAGGAATATGGCCGTTTCATCTAAATATTAAATGTTGTTGCCATAAACATGCTTATTATATTTGTTATTATCAGTATTTGTATACCATTGCATTATTAACATCGTTTGTATTTCCTGTCATTTTTCTTTTCCTGTTTTTGTTTTGTTTTGTTTTGTTTTGGGGACAGAGTTTCGCTCTGTCACCCAGGCTGGAGGGAAATGGTGTGATCTCGGCTCACTGCAACCTCCGCCTCCTGGGTTCAAGCCATTATCCTGCCTCAGCGTCTGGAGTAGCTGGGATTACAGGCGGTCTCCACCACGCCAGGCTAATTTCTGTATTTTTAGTAGAGATGGGGTTTCACCATGTTAGCGAGGCTGGTGTTGAACTCCTGACGTCAGGTGGTCCAACCGCCTCGGCCTCCGGAAGTGCTAGGATTACAGGCGGATTACAGGCGTGAGCCACCGAGCCCGGTCTCCTGTCTTTTTTCTTGATAAATTTCATTATAAGTTGTTTCAATTTTTTTTGAAAAAACAACCATTGACATTGCCAAATTTTGTATGACTTTGGGTCTAGTTCACTAATTTCTGACTATATTATTTCTTCCCTTTAATTGTGCAGAATATTTTTTACATTTTTAAAAATAATGTCCTGAGATGGATGCTTGCTCCTTAATATATAGCCATTCATCTTTTCTAATAGTCACATTAAGTATATATGTATATACACACAAAATGTATGTATATAAATACGTATATAAATTCTTCTAATATCTCTCTAAATACAATTTACTTACATCTCTCAAGTTTTAATATAAAATATTTTTAATAATCATTACCGTATAATAGTTCTAGTTTCTTGTGTGGAAACCTTTTTGAAACAATTTTCATATACATTTAAAATTCTTGATTTTTCAAACATATGGGGATGTGTTTTTGTTTTGTTGTTGATTTGGGTGTTAATTGTATTATCAAAATCATATATCACTTTGATATATGATTTTAATCTTTAATTTCTTATAAGGTAAAGTTTATGGCTTAGCACCAGTCAACCTTTGTAAACGTTCCACATGGGCTTATAAAACTAAAATATAAAATAAAACACAGTTCTGCTTTTGTTGTGTTCCTAGTTCTACATGTGTCATTTACATGAAATTTGTTAATCCTGCTATTCACATTTTGTATACCTTTACTTATTTTTTGGCCTGCTTGTTCTACCTGTAAATAAGGATCGACAAATATGTTAGGACATATCTATTAAAATCTTATGCTATGATGTTGTTTATTTTGCCTTGTAGTTCAGGTTTATTTCTGGTTCACCTTTTCTTTCAGAGTACAGCACCCTCTGGCCTTAATTTATTATGATGACAATTTCCTATTATATTTCTTCACTTGTGTGGATTTGGGCTTATATATCTACTCACCTTTACTGATGGGAATATTAAACAAAAAGCTTGCATTTGCAGGGATTAATAAATATTTTCAAGAAAATAGCAGCTCTGATGATGTCCTTATGTTATCTGGTTCGAATTGTCTTTTCTTTTAGAGCTTTGTAAGTTTTCATTAAACTTTTTATGCTTTTAAGTTTAGTTCAAAATTTTGCTTTATTGACGTTAAAATTTCTGAATCTTAAAATTGTAGATATTTTTCTATCATTAACAATTTAAATCAGTATTAATTAATTACACATCTTCCTTACTCAGGTCTACATATAAAATTATTAAATCATCTCATAAAAATGTGAGTTTTTTAATGCATTAAATATAATGAAAATTATGACCCTAAGAAGAAAGATAAATTATTATCAGTTGTGAATGATTTAGCTGTGTTCCACAAAAGCAATATGATAAAAATAGTTATTCCTAAGAAGTTAGTAAGGTAAGTCAGTTAAAAAGCAATATTTAGAAAAGCAACAGCTTTCATATATTCCAACATTCATAAATAACAATTATACCAGAAAAATACTTTTCAGTAATATATAAATATACTCATATTTCACAATATACAAATTCTAAGGATACTATTACTTGACATAGATAGGACCTATGTGGCGACATCTACATTGTTGTGGTGAAGCATATGCGTATCATTTATCAATTTTAAGAAATCAAGGGTTGTGCCATGTTCCTGAAGGTATTTAATGACTGACGCAAATGTTTCCATTTTTCTCAATTAACTTGTAATTCTAATAAAATGTTATTCAAAACACTAGTATTTTTCTTTTAATTGAGCAGGTGGGAGAGATTAAAAGATGCCAGCTTTCAAGAAATAATAAGGCAGTTTACAATTTCATCTGAAACCGGAAAAATAAATAGACTGCACTGAAAAGAAAACATGTAAAAATAATAGTTGGAAGCACATGTATACAAGATATTTGACAATATTAGTTAAACAAAACATATGATGATGAAAGCTGTTATGTCATTTGATTACATATTGATAAAACAAGCCAAAATTATGGACATCTCTGAGATAATATGATAACAAGTGGCACAGGAAAATAATGAGAAAGAAAGATCATTAAATAAGGTGCTGGGACATTTAGCTATTTCGAAAAATAGGTACAGATCCTTATTTCCACCTGCTTCAAACTGAATTCCATATTAAACAAGGTAGAAACATACGTAGCAATCTATGGATCCTTTTAGGGATGTAAAGTTGTGTTTAAGCATTAAACGCAAGAAATAAACTCTGAAGTAAAATCATTCAGCCACAGTGTCAGATATAAAGGAAACTATGAGGAATATATAATAGGTATTAATAAGGGGTGTAGACATATAACATCACAGAATTGAAATGTGCAGTGTAACAGGCAATGAAAATTCAAAAGTCATGAAAGGTCTCATTGTTAAAGGATCCAATATAATTTTAAACACCAGAGATGTGGAAGTGATTGGCAAAAGTTTTATCAAAAGATGCCAAGAAAGAGTGCAATAAAAAGTGAAGGATGAAGAAAAAAAACAGATAATGAGGGATTTATCTTACATAATACAGATTCACAGCAGCATGAACGTCAGCTAAACAGGAAATCAGGAAAAATATTAAACAGTATGGCAAATTTTATCTTTTTTTTTCTTTTTGAGATGGAGTCTAGCTCTGTTGCCCAGGCTGGAGTTCAATAGCACTATCTCGGCTCAGAACAACCTCCACCACCTGGGTTCAAGCAATTCTCCTGCCTCAGCCTCCTGAGCAGCTGGGATTACAGGCATGTGCCATCACACCCAGCTAATTTTTCTATTTTTAGTAGAGATGGGGTTTCTCCATGTTGGTCAGGCTGGTCTCGAACTCCCGAACTCAGGTGAGCCACACGCCTCGGCCTCCCAAAGTGCTGGGATTACAAGCGTGAGCCACCATGCCCAGCCAAATTTCATCATTTTAATTCAAATTTATGTATTTACAAATATCGTTAACTTTTCTAGGCTTGTTTTTATTGTTCAGGGAAACATTTCACTTAGTCAATTTTTAGTCATTCATTTGAGATCACATATTTTTGAATGACAAATAAAACATTACCTCAAATCAATATATTCAAAGAATTATAGACATACTTGTTTAGTAAGAATCCTCCTGTTAAACAAAAGACATTGCACCAGCAGCAAATTCTACAATCAACTGCTATCACAATAAACATAGCTGTCATTGATATACATAAATATATAATAGGAATATTAAGTGAAATGGCTAAAATTCTTACATATTTTCAGAGTGGCCAGTAAATTCTGAATTTTTCATCCTCTGAAGGCAACGTCCAAAATTAACATTTTCTTAAATTCAAAAACTATTTGTTTTTTACATTAAAAACACTCATTTTTTCACTGGGTTGTAAGATGAATTTTAGTAATTCCTAGAAAAACACTTCCGTTATTTCTATGACAAGTATGATTTGAGCTCTCTTAGTAGATTACTATATATTGTAATTGACCAAAAAAATGCGTATTTTTTTTATAAGACCAACATGGTTGTTCTGAGGTGTTTGAAGTAAATTATAAAAGGAGTTTAAGTATAAAGAACTCAGAAGTAAAGTCGTACACCTACAGCCACTTGATCTTTGACAAAGTTGACAAAAATAAGCAATGGGAAAAGGTCAATAAATGGTGCTGGAATGGCTGGCTAGCAACACTCAGAAAAAAGTAACTGCACCCCGTACCTTTCACCACATACAAAAATTAACTCAAGATAGATTAAAAATTTACGTGTAAGATCTAAAACTATAAGAATTCTAAAAGAATAACTAGGAAATACCATTCTGGACATTGGACTCGGGAAATTGTGACTAAGTCCTGAAAAGCAATTGCAACAAAAATGAAAATTCACATGGGACCTAAGTAAACTGAAGAGCTTCTGCACAGCAAAAGAAACTATCAATAGAGTATATAGACAACCTACAGAATGGGAAGAAATATTCACAAACTATCCATCCAACACCAAGATCTAATATCCAGAATCTACAAGGAACTTAAATCAACAAGCAAAATAATAAGAACCACATTAAAAAGTGGGCAAAAGACAAAACAGACTTATCTCAAAAGAAGACAAACTCAAGGCCAACAACATGAAAAAAATTTTCTACATCACTAATCATCGGAAAGATGCAAGTCAAAACCATAATAAAATACCATCTCACAGCAGTCAAAATAGCTACTATTAAAAAGTCAAAAAACAACAGATGCTCACAAGGCTGTAGAGAAAAGGGAACACTTATATACCTTTGGTAGTAATGTAAATTAGCTCAACTAGTATGGAAAACAGTTTAGACATTTCTCAAATAACTTAAAACAGAGCTGCCATTTGACCCTGAAATCCTATTACTGGATAGGTAGTCAAAGTAAAATAAATCATTATACCAAAAAGAAACATCCAATTGTATGTTCACTTCAGTGATATTTACGATAACAAAGACATGGAATCAACCTTGGTGCCCATTAACAGTGGATTGAATAAAGAAAACATGGAATACTACACAGTCATAAAAAAAACAAAATCATGTCTTTTATGGCAATATGGATGCAGCTGGAGGCCATAATCCTAAGCAAATTAATGCAGGAACAGAAAGCCACATAGTGCACCTTCTCAATTTTAAGTTGGAGCTAAACATTGGGTACTCATGGATACAAAGATGGCAATAAGAGACACTGGGGATTACTAGAGGAGAGGGTTAGGGAGAGGAGAGAGTGCTAAAAACTATTGCGTATTATGCTCGATACCTGGGTGACGGAATCACTTGTATTCCAAGCGTCAGCATCATCCAATAGATCCAGGTAAAACACCTGCACATGTACCTCCTGAATTGAAAATAAAAGTTGAAAAAAATAAGAATAAAAATAAATTAAATATATAGCAGTGAAAATATAAAATGGTTGTCCATATTTTCATAGTTGTGGTATAAATTATGAAATTAGAATGTAACATTAACTTCCTAAGAGGAATGACATGTTTTGATAGGAGTATGCAGTGTGTAAAAATAGATTTCTAGATATAAATATTTGGCCTTCATTTTATTTTTGCATTAGTATTAACACTAAAATATGTCTAGCTAATGATGTTTTTATGATATCTCTGATACTAACACAACAGTTACTTCTAGTCATTTTAAAAAATGAAAATAAGTAAATAGTGATCAATCAGGTTAACATTGTCACACCCTATGACAAAATTTTATAAGTAAATATCAAAAGTGAACTTGTAAATTAAGAGGATCAAGAATAAAACATTATCTTCCAGGTAAAAAGGAGTATATAAATACTTTTTTAAGCCCTGTGATCATAAGTAATAAGTGAAGATTTATGTTTTCCATCACACTGGAGATTTTACCACATAAGCTGACACTTTCAGAAGAGCAGATTCTCAATATTCTTTCAGATGATTTCTTGAATAAAAGTTACTTAAATCAAGTAGATTAGGAAATTATGTTCACAGTGAGATGTAATTAAACTTTTAATTCTTTTTTTATTTTACAAATATGTTCCCAAATTTGTTGGAATAATTGATGTTTTGTAAAATAAAATCTAAGAAACAAAATCACATTCTTAGCGCCTACTCTTTTCTTCACTTAACATTGATCAATATCAGGCAAATATTTACACATAAATGACTGTAATAAAAATATTCCATTATTTCTACTGAAGGAATCTGTCCTTCATTGTAAATTTCTGTAAATTAATTAGATTTAATGTTACTCCTCATTTGTATCTTAGTAGTATTTATTTTTAATACAATTTTATTTCTTTGTTTTTATTTTCGTTATCAATATTATAATATGTGATGCTGAGTTTTTTTGTTTTGTTTTGTTTTGTTTTGTTTTGTTTTTTGGTTTGTTTGTTTGAAGAAAAATTTATATTGGAAGCTGCATTCCCTGTGCAGAATGATTAAACTCTGAGAAATCTAACTCAGAATATTCAGGAGACAAAAGTATTTTAAACACTACATTTATTTATTATTAATACTTTTTTCTTCTGTATATTAAGCCTTTATAGCTGACTCTTCTTTTCCAGCTGTTAACTTCAATATCCTCCTAAATTCATATTTCCTTATCATTCATAGTGATTTAAGTTAACTGTGAGTTAGGTCTTTTATATTCCTTTTTTTATCTTTAAAGAATTTCAAGATTTTTAATCAAATGACTATTCATGTAAGAGAGCATTTTAAGCTTCTCAGTTATATTAACAAGTCTTTGGAACATTATTATTGTCACCATATATTCTAGTAAGATTCAAAGCTTGAAAATACCATTGCTCTCTGCCAAACTAAATGTAAAAAACACATTGATTGCATATTTATGTTCTGCCAGAATGGCTTTGCAAAAGAACAACCTTGTTACAAAAAAAGAACACTTTTATAATATGGCTTTTTTATAATTTCAACTTTTATTTTACATTCATGAGGTATATGTGCAGATATGATACATGCATATATGGTATGAGGCTAAGGTTTTGGATATGTATGAACTCATCATCCAGGTAGTGAGCGTGGTATCCAATAGGTAATTTTTCAGCTTTTTCTTCCCCTCTAACAGTCCCAGTGTCTATTTTTCTGTCTTCATGTGCATGTTGTTCATGTGTACCCATGTTTAGCTCCCACTTACAAGTGGTAACATACAATATTTGGTTTTCCGTTCTTGTATTAATTTGCTTAGGATTGTGGCCTTCAGCTGCATCCATGTTTCTGCAAAGAACATTACTTTGTTCATTTTTTTATGGCTGGTCTCAAACTCCTGACCTCAGGTGATCCGTCCACCTCGGCCTGTTGATAGTTTCTTTCGTTGTACAGAAGCTCTTTAATTATGTCCCACTTGTCAATGTTTTTGTTGTTGTTGCAGTTGCTTTTGAGGACATAGTCATATATCCTTTCCTGAGGCCGATGTCCAGAATGGTATTTACTAGGTTTTATTCTAGAATTTTTACATTTTATATGCTTATGTTTTACATTTAAATCTTTAATCCATCTTGAGTTAATTTCTGTGTATGGTGAAACATAAGGGTCCAGTTTTATTTATCCTCATAGGGCTAGCCAGCTATTCCAGTGCCATTTATGAAATAGGGAGACATTTCCTCATTGCTTATTTTTTTTTTTTTACTTTGTTTAAAATCAGATGGTTGTTGTGTGGAGCTTAAGTCTGGGGTTCTCTGTTATGCTTCGCTGGTCTATATGTCTGTTTTTGTACCAGTTTCATGCTGTTTTTGTTATTGTAGCCTTACAGAATAGTTTAAAGTCAGGTAATGTAACACCTCTGACTTTATTCTTTTGGCTTAGAATTGCTTTGGTTATTCAGGCTCTTTTTGACTCTATATGAATTTTGTCATAGTTTTTTCCTAAATCTGTGAAAAATGACATTGGGCTGTGACAGGAATAGTGTTGAATTTGAAGATTGCTTTGGGCAGCATGGCCACTTTAATGATAGTGATTCTCCCAATCTATGAGCATGGAATATATTTTTATTTATTTGTGTGACCTATGATTTCTTTCAGCAGTGTTTTGTAGTTTTCCTTGTGGAGATTGTTTACTTCCTTCGTTACATGTAGTTCTAGATACTTTTGTGGCTCTTTTAAATAGGATTGGGCTCTTCATTTGGTTCTCAGCTTGATTGTTATTGATGTATAGAAATAATACTAATTTTTTATGCACTTGTTTTGTATCCTGAGACTTTACTGCAGTTGTTTATAAGTTTTAGTAGCCTTTTGGTGGAGTCTTCAGGGCTTTCTAGGTATCAAGTCATATCATCACCAAATAGAGCTAGTTTGTCATTTTTTTCTATTTGGATGCCTTTTATTTCTTTTGCTTACTGGATTAACCTGGCCAGGACTTCCAGTACTATTTTAAATAGTAATGGTGAGAGTAGGTAATCAAGTCTTGTTCCAGTTCTCAGGGGCATGTTTCCAGTTTTGCTTGTTCAGTATGATACTGGCTGTGGGTTTGTCATAGATTGCTTTTATTATGTTGAGGTATGTTCTTTCAATACCTAGTTTTTTGTGAGTTTTTAACATGAAGGGAAATTGTATTTTATTTAATGCTTTTTCTTTTCTTTTCTTTTCTTTTTTTTTTTTTTTTTTTGTTTTTAGAGTCCTGCTCTGTCGCCCAGGCTGGAGTGCAGCGCAGTGGCACAATCTCGGCTCACTGCAACCTCCACCTCCCAGGTTCAAGTGATTATCCTGCCTCAGCCTACTGAGTAATATTTAGTGCTTTTTCTGAATATATTGAAACCATCATGTGGTTTTTGTTCTTATTCTGCTTATGTGGTGAATCACAATTATTGATTTGCATATGTTGAACCACAATTACCTCCCAGGAATAAGGCTAATTGATCATGGTAAATTAACTATTTGATGCGCTACTGGATTGAGTTTGCTAGTTTTCTGTTGATGATTTTTGCATCTGTATTGATTAGAAATATTGGCCTGAAGATTTTTTATTGTTATGTTTTTGCAATATTTTGATATCTGCATAATGCTGGATTCACAGGATAAATTAGGCATGGGTCCATTCTCAATTATGCGGAATAGTTTCAGTAGAATTTGTACCAGTTCTTTGTATATATGATAGTTTGACTGTGAATCCATCTGGTCAAGGGCTTTTTTGTTGTTATTGTTGTTTGTTTGTTTTTTTGTTTTTGTTTTTGTTTTTGTTTTCTGTTTCAGTTTCAGAACTTGATATTGCTGTTTAGGTTTTTAATTTCTTCCTGATTCAATCTCGGAAAGTTGTGTGTTTCCAGGAATTTACCCATTTCCTCCAGATTTTCTAGTTTGTGTGCATAGGGGTCTTCATAATGATCCCTGAGGATCTTTTGATTTCCATCTCCTTTGTTGTTATTGATTTTTGTTTACATGGAACTTCTCTTTTTTTCCTTGCTAATCTAGCTAGAAGTCTATTGACCTTGTTTATCTTTTCAAAGAACTAAATTTTGGTTTTGTCAATCCTTAGTAGAGATTTTTGTGTCTCAATTTCATTCAATTCCGTTCTGATTTTAGTTATTTCTTTTCTTCTACTATTTTTGGGGTTAGTTATTTCTTGTTTTTTCTTGTTTTTCTAGTTTCTCTAGGAGTGATATTAAATTGTTAATTTGAGATCTTTATAACTTCTTGATGAAGGTGTTTCACAGCATAACTTTTGTTGCATTCCAGAGATTTTGTAATATTCTACTCATACAAAACTAAAATTACAACAACGATAAGTCCCAGCTTCTCTAAATGAGAAGGAACCCGTGCAAGAATTCTGGCACCATAAAAAATGTGAGTGTTGTGACATTACCAAAGTATCATAAAACTCTCCAGCAATGGACCCTAATCAAAATGGAAACTCAGAAATAATGGATACAGAACTCAAACTATGGGTTACAAGTTAGCTCAATGAGATCTAAGACAAGGTTGAAAATGAACACAAAGAAATTTCTAAAGGAATCCAGGGAATTAAGAAAGAGATAAACATCGTAAAAAGAAATCAATCAGAGATTCTGGAATTGGTAAACTCACTGAAGAAATTTTAAAATACAGTTTGCAGTTTTGTCAATAAAGCAGACAATGCAGAAAGTATTTCAAAGCCTGAATAACAGTTTCAAAGCTTGAAATCCAGTCAGATAAATTTAAAGAAAAAGTAATTTAAAAGTAAAAACAAAGTCTTTGAGACATAGGGGATTATGTAAAGCAAACAAACCTACACATTTGTGGCACATCTGAGAGAGAAGCAGAAAAAGTAAACAGCCTAGGAAATGTATTTGAGGAAATAATTTTTTAAAAATCCTAATCTTGCTAGAGATGTAGACATTTAGATACAAGAAATCCAGATGCAAGATGCTGTGCACATTCAAGATACTGTACAAAATGAGCATCAGCAAGCCGTATAGTAATCAGATTGTCCAAGGTTAATGCTAAAGAAAATATTTGAAGGCATCTAGAGAAAAAGATCAGGTCACATACAAAGAAAATCCCACCAGGTTAACAGTAGACGTTCAGCAGAAAGCTTACAAGCCAGAAGAGATTGGAGGCCTATTTTCATCATTTTTAAATAAAAGAAATTCCAGCTAAGAATTTTATATCCCACCAAACTAAGATTCATAAGTGGAGGAGAAATAAAATTTTGCAAATAAAAAATTGCTAAGACAATTCATTACCACTAGACCAGCCTCACAAGAGATCCTTAAGGGAGCTCTAATCATGGAAACAAAAGACTGATACATGCCAGAACAAAACCCACTTGAGTATACAGCCCACAGACTCTATAAAACAGCTACATGATAAAAACTACAGGCCAACCAACTAACAATTTAATGATACAATCAAAGCCTCATATAATAAATATTAAAACTGAATCTGAACAGTCTAAATTTTCTAGTTAAAAGGCACAGAACGGTGAGTTGGATAAAAATAAATAAATAAATAAACAAGACCCACCTATCCGCTATCTTCAAGTGATTTATCTCATGTGTATTGCTACCAGTAGGCTCAAAATAAAGTGTTGGAGAAATGCAAATGAAAAACATAAAAAGAGCAAGGGTCACTGTTCTCAAATTAGACAAACCAGACTTTAACTCTTTCCCACTTTCCCTGAGAACACTTGCTGGTGGCACTTGCTGCTGCAGTGTTTACCCCAAGATAACTTTGCCACGAAATACCTCACTTTTATTATTATTTTTGCGTTGCTATAGTATATTGACTTTGGAAACAAAAGACATCATTCTATTTACAGCATTCTGTTTCTAGTGGTGGTATTTGCATTTACAAAATATAGTAATTCTTGATGGCTGTAAATGTCAAACCCTAGAAAAGGTAGCATTCTTACATGTGATGTTAAAGTCATTTCTGAACAGTTGTTGACTGAAGATTCATTTGAGAAATCTGATTTTGTTTTTGAAATAGACAATTCTGATGATTCACATGATTCTGATATTAGTTCTGTTTAGAAATAACTTCAATAACAGTTTTATATTTTATTTTCACGTAGAAAATCATTTAGATTTGCCTCAGCCTCAAAGAGTAGGTTTATATAAAATTAAATGAGCTCTGGCAGTGAGTTACACTTATTTTTTCTAAACAGGAAAACGGTTAAACAAACCACAGTAAAAAAGGACAAAGCCATTATAAAGTGATAAAGGAATCAATTAAGCCAGAAGACTTAACTCTTCTAAATATATATGTGCCCAATATTGGAGCACCCAGATTCATAATACAAGTTCTTCTAGACCTGTGAAAAGACTAAGACAATTACACAATTAATAGTGGGGACTTCAACACTCCACTGACAGCATTAGACAGATTATTGAGGCAGAAAACTAACCCCCCAAAAATTCTGGGCTTAAATTTGACAACTGACCGATTGGACCTAAAAGATATCTACAGAACTACCCACCCACCAACCACAGAACATACATTTGTCTCATCAGCATGCAGAACATAGTCTAATATTGATCACATGCTCAGCCATAAATCGAGATTCAATAAATTTAAAAAAATCAGAATCAGACCAGCCATAATCCTGGACCACAATGGAATACAAAATAGAAATCAACACCAAAAAGATCTCTCAAAACCACACAATTATATAGAAATTCACCTCCTTGTTTCTGATTGACTTTTGGGTAAACAACAAAATTAAGCAGGAACCAAAAAAATTTGAAATTAATATGGCTTTTTTGAATTTCTGCCTATGACCCACAATTGAAAGGTTCTCTTTCAGAATGAAAACTGTTGTTAAAATGAAGGAGAGATGGTAACTCGATATATTGTTTAATTAGAAATGAATATTCTGATTAACTAATATGTAAGAATTCTAGAATAATCATTTTATTTAATAGTCCTTTCTCTATAAACTTAAGAAAATATTCACAGATAATGACAGGTGATCAGATTTCAGTGCATACTGGCACAATCAAGAAATTGTTTCTAAAACAAATTAAGCTGCCTTGGCCAACAACACATAAAATACATCCTTAGTAGTGATGTGGACTCTGGTGCCTTAATAAATTCACAAATTTATACTGATATCTGCTGACAGATATATCTAGGCTTTCACCTAGAAATGTCTACCTACAAATGGTAGAAAAGCACTCATAATACTGAACACTAATGGATTTTCTTTTATGATATAATAAAAAAATTTTAAGTGACATTGTCCTTTGAATCTTTATTGTATACTTCATATTTTCCAATCACTTCTTGTCAAGTAAAGAAAGCAAAATATAGAAATCAGATACAGATATTTACTTAAGAAATATAATATGGCAATTGGAACAGAGCTTGAGTGCATGAAACTCCTCCAAATAATAGCATATCAATCATGAGGTAGAAATGTGAGGATCAAAATTCAGAAATCCATGTGGAGGCTGAACAACCTAAAATCTTAATTTTAAGAAGAATTTTTGCCTTTACATATCAGCAGAGGTAATGGAGGTTGATTAACAGATAATCAATTTGGTAAAGTAAAGCCTACAGAGTGGGAGCTGAGGACCACAGAACGAACAAGGAGGGAAAAAAACTCAGTCATGGAGTCGTTGCCGTTCTCCCAGACAATACCCAGTGGCTGAAGGATTAAATCAATAGATCTTTTCCACTGATATAGCATGAATATTTATCCCTGCCCAAATCTCATGTTGAATTGTAATCCTCAAAGCTGGTGTTGTGGTCTTGTAGTAGGTGTTTGGATCATGAGGGTAGATCCTTCGTGGCTTGGTGCTGTCTTCCTGACACTGAGTGAGTTCTTGCAAGATTCAGTCATTTAAAAGTGGATGGCACCTCCCTCCTCCTCCTCCTCTTCCCCCTCCTCCTCTTCCTCTCTCTCTCTCTTTCTCTTTCTTTCTGCTGCTCTTGCCATGTAAAGTGCCTGCTACTGCTTCGCTTTTCACCATGGGCAAAAGCTCCCTGAAGCCTCCCCCAAAGCCAAGCAATGTCTATGCCATGCTTGTTCAGCCTGCAGAACCGGGAGCTAGTTAAACCTTTTTTGTTTATAAATTACCCAGTCTCAGGTATTTCTTTATAGCAATGCAAGATGGCCTAATACACTAGCATCTGGCAAAATAATGAGACTTCATCTCTACAAAGCAAAAGTGATAATAATTAAATGTTAGCTGAATGTGATGGCACATGTCTTTAATCCTAGCTACTCAGGAGGTTAAGGCGAGAGAATTGCTTGAGCCCAGGAGTTTGAGGTTACAGTGAGCTAGGATCATGCCTCTCCACTCCAATGTGGGTAAAAGAGTGATACTTTGTCTCAAAAAAAAAAAAAAAAGAGTTGCTATGTAACAGATATAAAGTTTCAGTTATGCAAGATTAATAAATTCTAGATATCTACTCTACACCATCCTGCCTACAGTAAAATAAAAATACTATATTGTACTGCATTGTACTCTTAAAATATTGTTAAAAGAGTGTATCTCATGTTATATTTTCTTACTATGCCAAAAACAAAAGTTTAATGAGAGTTAATCTACTGAAAACATTGAATAGCACCCATTGAATGAAAGAAACAAAACCTCCCATCTTTGCATGCAGTGCAAATAGCAGATGGCTATTCCAATAAAAATGATGCTTATCATAATGATTGTGATGATCATGATGAAGCTAATATTTATTGAATGCCTGCCACATGAATGGCTTTGAGTAATAGAAATAAATTATATATTTATGCATATATATTTAATTAATTTTATATGCTTACGTTTATATTCATTTATATGAATTTAATCTTTGCAAAAAGCTAATGGAATATGCCATTTACTCATTTTATAAATCAGCAGTTACAGAAATGTAAGTTTAATAGCTACAGATTACATGATGTCATGTATAGAAAAACTTAATACTACACTGAAAAACCCCACTTAGAACTGGTAAAAAAAGAAATTCAATAACGTTGCAGAATAGAAAATCAACATACAAAAACAAGTAGTATCTGTATACACCAATAACAAACTAGCTGAAAAGAAGTTAAGATTGAAATTTAATTTATAATAGCTACAAAAATAAAATACCTAGAAATCAATTTAACCAACAAGGTGAAAGATCTCTACAAGGGAAAATGGAAAAACACTGATGAAAGAAACTGAAAACGACACACAGAAACAAATAGACATTCCATGTTGATGAATTAGAAGAATTAACCTTATTTAAATGACCACGCTACCCAAAACAACTGCCAGATTTGATGCACTCTCAATCAAAATGCCAATGGAATTCTTATCAAAAATTTAAAAAGCTAAAATTTGTATAGAACCGCAAAACATCCCAAATATCCAAAAGAACAAAGCTGAGCAAAAAGAACAGAGTTGCAGGCATAATATACATTATATTCAAAATACTTCAAAATACATTATACATTAAAATACATTATATTTCAAAATACATTATAAAGCAATAGTAAACCAAACAGCATAGTACTGTTATAAAAACAGACACGGAGACTAATAGAATGGAGTAGAGAACTGTGAAGAAAGAAGGTCACATATTTACAGTTAGTTGATTTTCAATCAAGGCACCAAGAACATATACTGAGGAAAGGACAGTTTCTTCAACAAATGGTGCTGGAAAAACTGAATATCCATATTCAGAAGACTGAAACTAGAACTCTGTCTTTCACCACATACAAAAATCAACGCTAAATGGAGTAAAACTTAAATGCAAGACAAAAAAATGTAAGACAAAAAAATGTAAAACTAAACAACTGAAAGAAAACATATAGGACATTGGTTTGGGAAAATATTTTATGAGTAAGACTTCAAAACTACAGATAACAAAGGCAAAAATAGACAATATATTAAACTAAAAAGCTTCTGCAAAGCTAAGGTGGCAATCAAGAGAATGAAGAGAGGTAGCCTATAGAATAGGAGAAAATATCTGAAACTATTCATCCAACAAGGGATTAATATCTAGAATACACAATAATCTCAAATAATTCAACAACAAAAAACAAATATTCCAATTTAAAAATGGGCAAGAAATACAGATAGATATTTTTCAAAAGGAGACATGCAAATGGCCAAGCAGCATATTTGACAATGCTCAACATCACTAATCATCAGAGAAATGCAAATAAAACCAACATTGCAGTATCTTCTCATTCCAGTCAGAATGGCTATTCTCAAAAAGACAAAAAATAACAAATTTTGGTGAGGATACAGAGAAAAGAAAACTCTTTTACATAGTGAAAATGCAAATTAGCAGAGCAATTATAAAAATAGTATGGAGGTTTCTCAAAAAACTAAAAATAGAAGTGTTATATGATCCAGCAAGTTCTCTAGTGGGTATTTATTAAAAGAAAGCAAGCAGGGAAGGAAGGAAAAGGAAGGAAGGAAAACAGTATGTCAAAGAGATATCTTTACCTCCATGTTTATTGCGGGACTATATACAATAACCAAGATATTGAATCAACTTAATTGTCCAACAACAGATGAATGGATAAAGAAAATATGGCACATATACACACTAGAATATGATTGAGCCATTAAAAAAATCCTGTAACTCATGACAACTTGGATGAGCTTGGAGGACATTGTTAAGTGAAATAAGTCAGGCACAGAAGGATAACTATGGCATGTTCTCATTATATGTGGAAGCTAAAAAATATTGAATTTACAGAAATAAATAGTAAAATTGTAGTTATTAGAGGCTGGGAAGGGTAGGGGGCAGGCGGAGATAGGGAGAAGTTGGTTAACATAAAATTACATCTATACAGAAAGAATAAGTTCTAGTGTTCTACAGCATTATAGGATGACTATATGCATTTGTCTGTTCTCACGCTACCCAGGAAACCATTTTTTCCTTCTAGGCCTCTGGGCCTGTGATAGGAGGGGCTTCCATGTAGGTCTCTGACATGCCCTGGAAACATTATCTCCATTGCCTTGGTGATTAACATTTGGCTCCTTGTTACTTATGCAAATTTCTGCAGCTGGCTTAAATTTCTCCCCAGAAAATGGGGTAGAATTTCTTTTCTATGACATCAACAGGCTGCAAATTTTCCAAACTTTTATGCTCTCTGATCTCTTAAATGCTTTGCTGCTTAGAAATTTCTTCTGCCAGATACCCTAAATCACCTCTCTCCATTTCAAAGTTCAACAGGGCAGGGGCAAAATGCTACCAGCCTCTTTGCTAAAACATAGCAAGAGTCACATTTATTCCAGTTCCCACCAAGTTCCTCATCTTGATCTGAGGCCACCTCAGCCTGAACTTCATTATTTATAGCAATATCACCCTTTGGTCCAAACCATTCAAGTTTCTAGGAAGTTCCAAATTTTCCCACATCTTCCTGTCTTCTGAGCCCTCTAAGTCTCTGGGAAGTTCTAAACTTTCCCACATTTTTCTATCTTTTTCTGAACCCTCCAAACTGTTTCAACCTCTGCCAGTTACCCAGTTCCAAGTTGCTGCCACATTTTCTGGTATCTTTGCAGCAGCACCCTGCTCTACTGGCACCAATTTACTGTATTAGTCCATTCTCATGCTGCTAATAAAGACATACCCAAGAATGGGTAATTTATAAAGGAAAAAGGCTTAATGGACTCACAGTTCAGCATGGCTGGGGAGGCCTCAGGAAACTAACAATCATGGTGGACAGGGAAGCAAACACGTGCTTCTTCATGTAGTGGCAGCAAGGAGAAGTGCCAAGCAAAAGGAGGAAAAACCCCTTATAAAACCATCAGATCTAATGTGAACTCACTATCATGAGAACAGCATGAGGGTAACCACTCCCATTATTCAACTATCTCCCACTTGGTCCTTCCCTTGACATGTGGAGTTTATGGGAACTACAATTCAAGATGAGATTTGGGTGGGGACACAGCCAAACCATGTCACTATAGTTAAGAATAATTTATTGTATTTTTTTTAATAGCTAGAAAAGATGATTTGGAATGTTTCCAACACAAAGGAATGATAAATATTTCAAGCGATGGATATACTAATTACCCTTAGTTGATCATTATATATTTTACAATGTGTTGACATATTACTGTCTACCCTATAAATACATAAAATTATTACATATAAATAAAATTTATAAAAATAAACAAACAAGAAACAGTTACACACTTTTGAGCCCATATTTGAACTCAGTCTGAACTAGAATTTTTAGTCATAACAACTAGGCTGTAAGTAAGTAAACCAATGATATCGGTGTGCTAGTTTGGGTGTGGAAAAGATGTACAACTCTATCCATTATTCTGTCTCCACCAATCTAATTTGCTGAATTACCAACCTTTTCCAAAAGTAAAATAAACAAACAAAAATACTAAAATAAACTCCAGTAAATAATAAAACCTTGCAAAATAAAAAAAATCAAAATGTCAAATCAGCCCCAATAGAAAAATGAAAATATGGAACAAAAATATTTTTAGCTCTAGTAGATAATTTAAATCAGGTTAGACTTAAGACTTGTACTCTTCTTCTACAGTTGCAATAACCTTAATTTCTGAGTTGAATTTCTGAACTAATATATTAGAAAAATAATCTTTATGTAGTCAAGATCTTAATTGTCCATATTTGGGATACATCAAACCCCAAGGTTTAATATGGAACACAAATAAGTAGATTTCATTTTTGAGAAGTTACTCTAATCAAATATATCAATTAGAAAGTTAACATGAAAGCCTGAAATGCAGAGGAAATGTCTTGGATTTGGGGATTTTCTGAATGTATATGTATTTAAGCCATGTAAATGGGAAGGATCACTTGGGGAGGGAAGATATACAAAGAGAGAAGATGGTTAGGAGGCCAGGTAGAGCATATGCTAGTAGCACAATAGAGAAAGGGCCTGAGAAGTCATCAGAACACAGGAATACACAGTGCACCAGAAGAAAGACAGGTACGATGTCTTTAAAAGGAAGAAGAGGACAACCATGTCAATTGAGGCTGAAAGGCTGAAGAAGAAAATAAATAGAAGTTTTCATTGCATGTGATGAAATAAAAATCATTTGTACATGGGTAAGTGTAGTTTCTGTTATATGTCAGAAGTGGAAGCAACCATCCAGTGGTAATTATTCTGACTTTTAACATGATGTATACATTTATATCTAAGCACTCATCAATTCCTACTGTATGCATCTCTTAAATATTTAATAAGTCAATAATTTCCATCTCTGCTACCAGTGCCTTCATTCAGATCCACATCCAACAACATGATGATACTCTAGCACTTTCTTAATTTTTAAACCATGTTCCAGTCTTGCCTTCCTTTAACATAATCTCTGGATAATTATCAGTGATCTTTCTTACACTAATACACTGATATAATCTGTTATGCAAGCATAATCAATGCCTGTAGAACAAAAGTCATGCTCCCTAATGGCACATTATTGCCGCTATCTTCTGGCCTCTCAACCTCTCTATCATCATAACTGTGCATGTTTGTTCGGCCTTACAATTTTCAGGTCAAACAACCATTGTATTTTTTTGCACACCAGGCTGTTTCTCCCTGATATGTCTTTGCTCATGGGGGCCATTTACATAGACTATCTTCACCCCTTTCTTTACTCACTATTTACCTTTTACACTTGAACTGATACTTAAAGAATTAGTTGTGTTCCTTGTAAAAGCCAATCTTTCCTCAAATCTTCATCTACAAAACTGTTCTTTAATGGTATTTTCTGTAAATCTGTCATTGAAAATAAGTGAGAGAATTTGATTGTTTTTAGTTCCTTTATCTCATTCCTTGAGTGCATAGCTATTGATTTGTTTGTCTTCCATCACTAGTATAGTGCCAAAACGTATCAGGAGCTCAACAAATATTGAGTGATAAATGAGTAAATAATAATTGCCCCATTTGGGGATGGTATATAACAAAAGCCTAGAGACGTTATTTAGGATGGAATTTAAAATGGTGAGGCATGAGGAATAAAGAGAACAAAAGCAATGCAAAAGAAATTTCATACATCCCCAATATATTTATGAGTTGCTGTAATAATGTTAACACGATTTTACATTGATGGTTATTCTTCCTACTTCCTTTTAAGCAGTTTATGAACATAATCAAATGTTTTTGATTTACAAACCGAATCAAATGTCCATTGCCTTAAATAACTAGAAAAAAGAGAATCAATACACTTGAATTTCTATCATTTCAGATAGATATGAAAAACTATGCACTTTAATGCCTTTCATATATAAAATAATATGACCCAATTTATTTGTATTCTACTCAGTAAATTCAATTATACATAATAAAGGGAATGTAAATAGCTTTTCAAATGGTTTATTTTAGATCTGAGTTATAATTGAATAAATAAAAATTGTATTTTTCTTGTCTACCTTATGATTTTCTATCTTGAAATCGTTTCTTATACACATCCTTTCAATTAAAGTTAATTACTTATTTTATTATAGTGAACATTTGATTCAGTTTCTATTTCACTAAGACAATTTCAATAAAAGTAAAAAACATAGATTGTCTTGCCAAGCATGAATCCAGCCTATTATACAGAACATTTCTATGAAGCCAATATTCAAAAGGAAGTAAAAATTATATAGTTTATTCATGATACTGTATGTGTTTTCATTACAGTGCAAGCGAATTTCTCTCTCAAGTATTTGGAGGTTAATGGTCCTGAAAGTACGTATGAGAAGAAGCATTCTGACAGTTTCAGAAGCCAGGAGACTATTTAGAACAGGATAAATAAAGTACTAAAAATAATTGCTGCTGTTCAATATCTGTGGCTTTCAATATGCAATCAATTTTATTATCAAAATTATAATATGTCCAACTGGCCATTGCTTCCTTCATTTTACTGCCTATAAGAATTTTACACATCTTCTTTCTAAATTAGAAAATAATAATAATTAATAAAAGTTGTTCCTTATTAAGGCAAGAGTCCTTTTCCAGCCATATTTTAACTGGTAAATATGTAATGCTTATATATCATTCTTCTAAGTGCATAGATATTATTTAGCTTTAATATAAATCATGTTTCATTCACATTCAAGAGACTTATTTAGACACACCAGCTTTCCCCTTAAATACAGCATAGCTTTAGAATTAATAGTCTAGATATTTTTCATGTAAGAAATACCTATTTAGACAAAGACAAGGTAAAGTTCAAGATTATACAGAAAGAATATGAAGTCCAATTGCATCCCTTACTTACTGAATATTTTAGCTTCCTTAACTGGGAGTAGTCACATAAAATACTTTGTGTAGATATATATTTTTGTAATTTATTTTGTGGAAATAAAGTAAAAGTAAAATTGCTGAGTCAAATAACAAGCAGGTGTGTTATTTCCTGAAAAACTAGTAAATGGTTTTCAAATTGGTTGTACCATGTTACATTTGCACGATCAATATGTAAACATTCTAGTTGCTTCACATCTTTAGCATTTAATATTGTCCTTTTTTTAGTTAATACAGTTATTGGATCTATAGTGGCATTTCTTTGTTATTTTCATTTGCATTATTTACTGACATATGAGGCTGAGCATCTTTCGTTTGGATATTGGCCTTTGAACCAACTTTTTTAGAGACATGTGTGCCCAAATTATTGTCCATTTTTATTAATTGCCTGGTGTTTATTGAGTTCTGAGAGTTCTTTTTAAACTCTGGATGTAAGACTTCAATCATGCACTATGTTTTAAAATATTTTTTCCAGTCTGTTGATGACTTTTTTCATTTATTTAAGAAGGTACATTAAAGAGGTAAAGAGCAAAAGTTTGAATTTGACAAAATTAACATATCAATGTTTAATTTGGGAGAGTTGTATTTTTTATATCCTACTACTTACAGAAGAAATCTTTCCTAAGCCAAGGTCATACATATTTATCCTATGTTTAATTCTAGAAATTTTACAGTTTTTCTTACTTTTTTTTGTCTTTTACAGACAGGCTTTCACTCTGTTGTCCACTCAGGAGTGCAGTAGCATAATCGTTGATCACTGCAGTCTCCAAATCCTGGACTCAGCTCAAGTGATCCTTTCACCTCAGTCCCCTGAGTAACTAGGACTGCATGCATGTGCGACTGCACCCAGCTAATTTTTTGTACAGTTTCACTATGTTGCCCAGGCTTGTCTCAAATTACTGGCCTCAAATAATCCTTCCATCTTGGCCCTCCAAAGTACTTGTATTACAAGCATCAGCTTCTAGTTTTAAGCTTTGCATTTAAGTCTATGATTCATATTGAGTTAATTTTTACAGATGTTTTGACCTATGGATCAAAGTTCATTGACTGCAGAAGGATATCCTTTTTCCCCAGCTTAATCTGTGGAAAAGACTCCATTCATAGACACAGATAAATGTAAAGAAAAACAACCCAACAACCCAAACCTTACTTCCAAATAGCAAAAGGATTTTCTTGAACCCTCTGGGTAACTGAGGTCACAAGGCAATCAACTGGACACAGATCTAAGGGGAGAGAGCTCCTAGAAGGAGAGAGGAGATACAAGCACAGGCTTACTTGGGAAAGATGCAGGGAGAGACCAGAAAGAAGAGTCCTGCAGATTTGTGAAGGTCAAAACTTGAAGATGATAAACACAGCAAGTTCTCACTCTCACTCTCTTGCAGGCATTTTCTGGATTATCACCACTGGTCCTTCAAGAAAAGTTGGGAAAAGTACTTCCTACTCATGGAGCAGATCCAGTGAAAGGAAATAGCAGCAGCTGCAGTAGAAGCAGAATATTACACCTAATCCCTTCCATTAAGTAGGAGAGAAAATTAGTTGCAGCTAGGGGAAGGGGAAAAAAAGAAACACACACACACACACACACACACACACACACACAGCTGTCCTTCTAAGAGAGAGTCAGGGAAATAGCCTGATCTCAGAAACATGCCAGGGAAGCGGTAGGAGCAATGTGAAGGCCACATTCAGGAGTTTTAGGGACACGGTGATGGCCTGTGACTGAGCCTACCTATTCTGATAGGTAATGCCACCATTCCCCAACCCCAGTTCCTGCCATAGATACAAGGCTGGAAATTATCAAATAATATACAACTCGGCACAGGCAGACCCTTTCTGAAGTGAAGACTAAACAGAACACTTAAAATGAAGGATGGAAAAGAACTCACTGGTGAACCATCTCTGCCGTTAACATAAATTATTGCTAGAGGTAACCGAAGCCTATGTTTCACTGACAGTAATAGAGCAACAACAAGTGTTACATCCAGCCCACCATCTAATTAGGTTAACTCAAAGCCACACGACAAAGACTTAGCAAAAGGAAAGATGTGCCCAATCAAGGCATTAAGAGTATTTACACAGGCCAGGCACAGTGGCTCACACCTGTAATCCCAGTACTTTGGAAAGCCTAGGTGGGCAGATCACTTCAGCTCAGGAGTTTGAGACAGACTAACCTGGACAACATGGGAAAACCCGTCTTTACAAAAAATAGAAAATATTAGCCAGGCTTGGTGGTGGCATGCTGGTATTCCCAGCTACTCTGGGGGCTGAGGTTGCAGGATCGCCTGAGCCTGGGAGGTGAAGGTTGCAGGGAGCCGAGATCGAGCCACTGAGCTCCAGCCTGGTTTGACAGAGTGAGACTCTGTTACACACACACACACACACACACACACACACACACACACACACAAAGTATTTATATCACTTTCTAACAGCCTACGTAAGATGTTTGGTTTTCAACAACAACAACAAAATGATGAGGCATACATACATGTAAAAAAAAAAAAAAGCAACAGAACCCTAAGAAATAAAGCAATCATCAGAACAGTATTCAGATAGGACATAAATAATGGAACAATGGAACAATTCAAGGCTGCAGTGAGCTGAGATCGTGCCACTGCACTCCAGCCTAGGCAACAGCACCAGAAAACCCTGTTTCAAAACAAAACAAAACAAACAAGCAAACAAAAACAGTTTGACCAGAATCTTAAAATAATTATGATTAAAATACTAAAGGAGTTAGTGAAAAATATAGACAACATTCAGTCGAGGTAGAACTTGAATGATTCAGCAAAGTAATTTAATCAAGGAAATGAAAATCATTTTAAAAAAGCATCTAAAGAAAGTTCTAGGAAAGGAAAACACAGTATCGGTGTCCTACAAAAATGACTTTAAATAAAGAATTTCACAAATAGCAATATTGGTAGTTATTTATCCTCTTATTTACTCCACAAGAAATTGTAAGGGGAGGTATTAAGGCGAAAAGAATATACTAGTTAAAAAGCTGATGTACCCAAATAAATGAAAAGCACAGGAAATAAAATATGTACAGGTAAATTAGGATTCATAACTTTTCTTATTTTTAATTAGACCAAAAAATATTTGACTGTATGAAGCGAAAGTGGTAACACTATATTATGCTATTGTAGCATTTGTAAAAGTATTCTATGGCACTAATAGCACAAAGAATGGGAATTAAAAATACAGTGTTGTAACTGTAAATACATTACACATGAAATGGTATACTATTATTTGAAGGTGGAATTGAATTATTTATGGATGTATATTTTAAATCCTTAAGCCCTAAAATATTTTAGGAAACGGTAATCTAAGTAATAAGTCAATAGTTAAGATAAAATTGAATCTTAAAAAAATGCTGAATTAACCTAAGACAGTTTTTTAAAAGGAAAAATAAAAGAGAATAAAGAAAACAAACAAACAAAAAACTACTAGAAAGAAGGAAGGTTTTCATCCAGTTATAACAATAATCATATTAATTCTAAGTAGTTTAAAAACACCAGAGTTTATCATATTGGGTCATTGATTGAGACCTTTTATAATATGTGTTTAGTTACATAAATTGCCCCGTGCCTACTGTTTTGTCAGCATCCAACAAATTTGATATACCTTGATTTCCATTTTATTTCAGTTCAACATACTCTGTTGATTTTTACCAACCCAAGCAACAGTTAGATTATTTTTATTTCTAAATATTTCAGGATTTTATAAACTTTCTAAATATCTTTCTATGCATTTGTAATTTGATTCCCTTGTGCACAGAAAACATAGTTTGCATTGTTTTTATCCTTTTGAATGCGTTGAAACATTTTATTTTCCAAAACACACTCAATCTAGGTGAATGTTTAGGGTGCACTTTAAAACAATGTGTATCTGGTTGTTGTTTGAGTGTTTCTAAAATGTCTTACCAGGTAAAATATGTTTATAAAGTTGTTCAAGTTTTCTATACATAAGCTTGGGTTTAGGTAATGTGTCATCTTTCACTGTGTGTGTGTGTCTGTGTCTGTGTGTGTGTGTGTCTGTGAAGTTAACACTTTGGTTATATCTGAGGAGGAAAATAAGAATGGTGATAAAGATGAACATGGGAGGTTGCTTGGTTTTGTATCTATTTTGTGACATGAGTGAGTGAATGTAGAGGTGTTCCTTTTGTAGCAATGCACTGAGTTCCTCATGTATTTTAATATGATTTTCTGCATACATTTAACATGCAAATCAAAGCATTTCAAAATAATAAAAGACATTTTACACATATACAGATATATTTTACAAATAAACAGCTATGTAAGAATGTTCCTTTTTATTTCTTACATGGAAACATACCCGGGGGGAGGAGCCAAGATGGCCGAATAGGAACAGCTCCGGTCTACAGCTCCCAGCGTGAGCAATGCAGAAGACGGGTGATTTCTGCATTTCCATCTGAGGTACCGGGTTCATCTCACTAGGGAGTGCCAGACAGTCGGCGCAGGTCAGTGGGTGCGTGCACCGTGCGCGAGCCAAAGCAGGGAGAGGCATTGCTTCACTTGGGAAGCGCAAGGGGTCAGGGAGTTCCCTTTCTGAGTCAAAGAAAGGGGTGACGGACGGCACCTGGAAAATCGGGTCACTCCCACCAGAATACTGCACTTTTCCAACGGGCTTAAAAAACTGCGCACCACGAGATTATATCCCGCACCTGGCTGGGAGGGTCCTATGCCCACGGAGTCTCGCTGATTGCTAGCACAGCAGTCTGAGATCAAACAGCAAGGCGGCAGCGAGGCTGCGGGAGGGGCGCCCGCCACTGCCCAGGCTTGATTAGGTAAACAAAGCAGCCGGGAAGCTCGAACTGGGTGGAGCCCACCACAGCTCAAGGAGGCCTGCCTGCCTCTGTAGGCTCCACCTCTGGGGGCAGGGCACAGACAAACAAAAAGACAGCAGTAACCTCTGCAGACTTAAATGTCCCTGTCTGACAGCTTTGAAGACAGCAGTGGTTCTCCCAGCACGCAGCTGGAGATCTGAGAACGGGCAGAATGCCTCCTCAAGTGGGTCCCTGACCCCTGACCCCTGAGCAGCCTAACTGGGAGGCACCCCCCAGCAGGGGCACACTGACACCTCACACGGCAGGGTATTCCAACAGACCTGCAGCTGAGGGTCCTGTCTGTTAGAAGGAAAACTAACAAACAGAAAGGACATCCACACCAAAAACCCATCTGTACATCACCATCATCAAAGACCAAAAGTAGATAAAACCACAAAGATGGGGAAAAAACAGAACAGAAAAACGGGAAACTCTAAAAAGCAGAGCGCCTCTCCTCCTCCAAAGGAACGCAGTTCCTCACCAGCAACGGAACAAAGCTGGATGGAGAATGACTTTGACAAGCGGAGAGAAGAAGGCTTCAGACGATCAAATTACTCTGAGCTACGGGAGGACATTCAAACCAAAGGCAAAGAAGTTGAAAACTTTGAAAAAAATTTAGAAGAATGTATAACTAGAATAACCAATACAGAGAAGTGCTTAAAGGAGCTGATGGAGCTGAAAACCAAGGCTCGAGAACTACGTGAAGAATGCAGAAGCCTCAGGAGCCGATGCGATCAACTGGAAGAAAGGGTATCAGCCATGAAAGATGAAATGAATGAAATGAAGCGAGAAGGGAAGTTTAGAGAAAAAAGAATAAAAAGAAATGAGCCAAGCCTCCAAGAAATATGGGACTATGTCAAAAGACCAAATCTACGTCTGATTGGTGTACCTGAAAGTGATGGGGAGAATGGAACCAAGTTGGAAAACACTCTGCAGGATATTATCCAGGAGAACTTCCCCAATCTAGCAAGGCAGGCCAACGTTCAGATTCAGGAAATACAGAGAACGCCACAAACATATTCCTCGAGAAGAGAAACTCCAAGACACGTAATTGTCAGATTCACCAAAGTTGAAATGCAGGAAAAAATGTTAAGGGCAGCCAGAGAGAAAGGTCGGGTTACCCTCAAAGGGAAGCCCATCAGACTAACAGCGGATCTCTCGGCAGAAACCCTACAAGCCAGAAGAGAGTGGGGGCCAATATTCAACATTCTTAAAGAAAAGAATTTTCAACCCAGAATTTCATATCCAGCCAAACTAAGCTTCATAAGCGAAGGAGAAATAAAATCCTTTACAGACAAGCAAATGCTGAGAGATTTTGTCACAACCAGGCCTGCCTTACAAGAGCTCCTGAAGGAAGCACTAAACATGGAAAGGAACAACCAGTACCAGCCGCTGCAAAATCATGCCAAAATGTAAAGACCATCAAGACTAGGAAGAAACTGCATCAACTAACGAGCAAAATCACCAGCTAACATCATAATGACAGGATCAAATTCACACATAACAATATTAACTTTAAATGTAAATGGACTAAATGCTCCAATTAAAAGACACAGACTGGCAAATTGGATAAAGAGTCAAGACCCATCAGTGTGCTGTATTCAGGAAACCCATCTCATGTGCAGAGACACACATAGGCTCAAAATAAAAGGATGGAGGAAGATCTACCAAGCCAATGGAAAACAAAAAAAGGCAGGGGTTGCAATCCTAGTCTCTGATAAAACAGACTTTAAACCAACAAAAATCAAAAGAGACAAAGAAGGCCGTTACATAATGGTAAAGGGATCAATTCAACAAGAAAAGCTAACTACCCTAAATATATATGCACCCAATACAGCAGCACCAAGATTCATAAAGCAAGTCCTGAGTGACCTACAAAGAGACTTAGACTCCCACACATTAATAATGGGAGACTTTAACACCCCACTGTCAACATTAGACAGACAAACGAGACAGAAAGTCAACAAGGATATCCAGGAATTGAACTCAGCTCTGCACCAAGCAGACCTAATAGACATCTACAGAACTCTCCACCCCAAATCAACAGAATATACATTTTTTTCAGCACCACACCACAACTATTGCAAAATTGACCACATACTGGGAAGTAAAGCTCTCCTCAGCAAATGTAAAAGAACAGAAATTATGACAAACTATCTCTCAGACCACAGTGCAATCAAACTAGAACTCAGGATTAAGAATCTCACTCAAAACCACTCAACTACATGGAAACTGAACAACCTGCTCCTGAATGACTACTGGGTACATAACGAAATGAAGGCAGAAATAAAGATGTTCTTTGAAACCAACGAGAACAAAGACACAACATACCAGAATCTCTGGGATGCATTCAAAGCAGTGTGTAGAGGGAAATTTATAGCACTAAATGCCCACAAGAGAAAGCAGGAAAGATCCAAAATTGACACCCTAACATCACAATTGAAAGAACTAGAAAAGCAACAACAAACACATTCAAAAGCTAGCAGAAGGCAAGAAATAACTAAAATCAGATCAGAACTAAAGGAAATAGAGACACAAAAAACCCTTCAAAAAATTAATGAATCCAGGAGCTGGTTTTTTGAAAGGATCAACAAAATTGATAGACTGCTAGCAAGACTAATAAAGAAAAAAAGAGAGAAGAATCAAATAGACGCAATAAAAAATGATAAAGGGGATATCACCACCGATCCCACAGAAATACAAACTACCATCAGAGAATACTACAAACACCTCTACGCAAATAAACTAGAAAATCTAGAAGAAATGGATAAATTCCTCGACACATACACTCTCCCAAGACTAAACCAGGAAGAAGTTGAATCTCTGAATAGACAAATAACAGGATCTGAAATTGTGGCAATAATCAATAGCTTACCAACCAAAAAGAGTCCAGGACCAGATGGATTCACAGCTGAATTCTACCAGAGGTACAAGGAGGAACTGGTACCATTCCTTCTGAAACTATTCCAATCAATAGAAAAAGAGGGAATCCTCTCTAACTCATTTTATGAGGCCAGCATCATTCTGATACCAAAGCCAGGCAGAGACACAACCCAAAAAGAGAATTTTAGACCAATATCCTTGATGAACATTGATGCAAAAATCCTCAATAAAATACTGGCAAAACGAATCCAGCAGCACATCAAAAAGCTTATCCACCATGATCAAGTGGGCTTCATCCCTGGGATGCAAGGCTGGTTCAATATACGCAAATCAATAAATGTAATCCAGCATATAAACAGAGCCAAAGACAAAAACCACATGATTATCTCAATAGATGCAGAAAAAGCCTTTGACAAAATTCAACAACCCTTCATGCTAAAAACTCTCAATAAATTAGGTATTGATGGGATGTATTTCAAAATAATAAGAGCTATCTATGACAAACCCACAGCCAATATCGTACTGAATGGGCAAAAACTGGAAGCATTCCCTTTGAAAACTGGCACAAGACAGGGATGCGCTCTCTCACCACTCCTATTCAACATAGTGTTGGAAGTTCTGGCCAGGGCAATTAGGCAGGAGAAGGAAATAAAGGGTATTCAATTAGGAAAAGAGGAAGTCAAATTGTTCCTGTTTGCAGATGACATGATTGTATATCTAGAAAACCCCATTGTCTCAGCCCAAAATCTCCTTAAGCTGATAAGCAACTTCAGCAAAGTCTCAGGATACAAAATCAATGTACAAAAATCACAAGCATTCTTATACACCAACAACAGACAAACAGAGAGCCAAATCATGAGTGAACTCCCATTCACAATTGCTTCAAAGAGAATAAAATACCTAGGAATCCAACTTACAAGGGATGTGAAGGACCTCTTCAAGGAGAACTACAAACCACTGCTCAAGGAAATTAAAGAGGATACAAACAAATGGAAGAACATTCCATGCTCATGGGTAGGAAGAATCAATATCGTGAAAATGGCCATACTGCCCAAGGTCATTTACAGATTCAATGCCATCCCCATCAAGCTACCAATGCCTTTCTTCACAGAATTGGAAAAAACTACTTCAAAGTTCATATGGAACCAAAAAAGAGCCCGCATCGCCAAGTCAATCCTAAGCCAAAACAACAAAGCTGGAGGCATCACACTACCTGACTTCAAACTATACTGCAAGGCTACAGTAACCAAAACAGCATGGTACTGGTACCAAAACAGAGATATAGATCAATGGAACAGAACAGAGCCCTCAGAAATAACGCCGCATATCTACAACTATCTGATCTTTGACAAACCTGAGAAAAACAAGCAATGGGGAAAGGATTCCCTATTTAATAAATGGTGCTGGGAACACTGGATAGCCATATGTAGAAAGCTGAAACTGGATCCCTTCCTTACACCTTATACAAAAATCAATTCAAGATGGATTAAAGACTTAAACATTAGACCTAAAACCATAAAAACCCTAGAAGAAAACCTAGGCATTACCATTCAGGACATAGGCATGGGCAAGGACTTCATGTCTAAAACACCAAAAGCAATGGCAACAAAAGACAAAATTGACAAATGGGATCTAATTAAACTAAAGAGATTCTGCACAGCAAAAGAAACTACCATCAGAGTGAACAGGCAACCTAGAAAATGGGAGAAAATTTTCGCAACCTACTCATCTGACAAAGGGCTAATATCCAGAATCTACAATGAACTCAAACAAATTTACAAGAAAAAAACAAGCAACCCGATCAAAAAGTGGGCGAAGGACACGAACAGACACTTCTCAAAAGAAGACATTTATGCAGCCAAAAAACACATGAAAAAATGCTCATCATCACTGGCCATCAGAGAAATGCAAATCAAAACCACAATGAGATACCATCTCACACCAGTTAGAATGGCAATCATTAAAAAGTCAGGAAACAACAGGTGCTGGAGAGGATGTGGAGAAATAGGAACACTTTTACACTGTTGGTGGGACTGTAAACTAGTTCAAGCATTGTGGAAGTCAGTGTGGCGTTTCCTCAGGGATCTAGAACTGGAAATACCATTTGACCCAGCCATCCCATTACTGGGTATATACCCAAAGGACTATAAATCATGCTGCTATAAAGACACATGCACACGTATGTTTATTGCGGCATTATTCACAATAGCAAAGACTTGGAACCAACCCAAATGTCCAACAATGACAGACTGGATTAAGAAAATGTGGCACATATACACCATGGAATACTATGCAGCCATAAAAAATGATGAGTTCATGTCCTTTATAGGGACATGGATGAAATTGGAAATCATCATTCTCAGTAAACTATCGCAAGAACAAAAAACCAAACACCGCATATTCTCACTCATAGGTGGGAATTGAACAATGAGATCACATGGACACAGGAAGGGGAATATCACACTCTGGGGACTGTTGTGGGGTGGGGGGAGGGGGGAGGGATAGCATCGGGAGATATACCTAATGCTAGATGACGAGTTAGTGGTTGCAGGGCACCAGCATGGCACATGTATACATATGTAACTAACCTGCACAATGTGCACATGTACCCTAAAACTTAAAGTATAATAAAAAATAAATAAATAAAAATTAAAAAAAAGGAAACATACCCTCCATCATGTACCTCACATTTTTCATTTTTATATAAAACAATATTGTATTAGTCCATTTTCATACTGCTATGAGGAAATACCCAAGACTGGGTAATTTATAAAGAAAAAGAGGTTAATGGACTCATGGTTTCACATGGCTGGGGAGTCCTCAGAATCATGGTGGAAGGCAAAGGAGGAGCAAAGGCATGTCTTACATGGCAGCAGGCAAGAGGATATGTGCAGGGGAACTGCCCTTTATAAAACCATCAGATCTCATGAGATGTAGTCACTATCATGAAAACAGCATGGGAAAAACCTGTCCTATGATTCAATTACCTCCTATCGGGTCTCTACCACAACACATGGGGATTATGGGAGCTACAATTCAAGATGAGATTTGGGTGGGGACACAGCCAAATGATATCATTCCACCCCTGGCCCCTCCTAAATCTCATGACCTCACATTTCAAAACAAATCATGCCTTCCCAACAGTCCTCCAAAGTCATGACTCATTTCAGCATTAACTCGAAGTCCACAGTCCAAAGTCTCATCTGAGACAAGGCAAGTTCCTTCCGCCTATAAGCCTGTAAGTTCCAAAGCAAGTTAGTTACTTCCTAGATACAGTGGGGGTACAGGCACTGGGTAAATACACCTGTTGCAAATGGGAGAAATTGAACAAAACTGAGGGGCTACAAGCTCCATGCAAGTCTAAAATCCAATAAGGCAGTCATTAAAGTTTAAAGTTCCAAAATGATCTTTGACTCCATAGCTCACATCCAAGTCACACTGATGCAAGAAGTGGGTTCCCACGGCCTTGGCAGCTCTGGCTGTGTGGCTTTGCAGGGTACTGGCTCCCTCCTGTTGCTTTAATGGGCTTTCATTTTGTGTCTGTGGCTTTTCCAGGCAAGCGGTGCAAGCTGTCAGTGGATCTACCATTCTGAGGTCTGGAGAACAGTGGCCCTTTTCTCACAGCTCCACTAGGCAGTGCCCCAGTGGGGACTCTGTGTGGGGGCTCCAACCCCACATTTCCCTTCTACAGTGCCCTAGCAGATATTTTCCATGAGTGCCCTGCCCCTGAAGCAAACTTCTGCCTGGACATTCAGGCATTTCTATACATCCTGTGAAATTGAGATGGAGGTTCCATAACCTAAATTCTTTACTTCTGTTCACCCACAGGCCCAACACCACATGGAAGCCTCTAAGGCTTGGGGCTTGCACCCTCTGAAGCAACAACCTGAACTAAACCTTGGCCCCCTTTAGCCACAGCTGGGAAGCAGGGCACCAAGTCCTGAGACTGAACAAAGCAACAAAGCCTTGGGCCCAGCCCAACAAGCCATTTTTTTACTCTAGACTTTCAGGCCTGTGATGGGGGGTACTGCAGTGAATTAATTTTTGTCTTTTTAGTAGACACAGGGTTTTGCCATGTTGGCGAGGCTGGTCTCAAACTCCTGACTTAAGGTGCTCCATTTGCCTTGGCCTCCCGAAGTATAAATTTTTAGTTTTTTGAGGAACTGCCAAGTTGTTTTACATAATGGTTGTACTTATTTATATTTCCACCAACAGTGTACAAGTGTTTCTTTTTCTCCATATCCTTGTCAGCATTTGTTATTGCCTGTCTTTTGGATATAATCCATTTTAACTGGATTAAGATGATATCTCATTGTAGTTTTGATTTACATTTCTCTGATGATCAATGATGTAGAGGACCTTTTCATATGCTTGTTTGCCCTTTGTATGACTTCTTTTGAGAAATGTCTATTCAAATAATTTGCCTATTTTGGATCAAATTATTACATTTTTTTTCTGTAAAGTTGTCTGAGCTCCTTATATAGTCTTGTTATTAATCCCTTGTCAGATGGGTAGTTTGCAAATATTTTGTCCTAGTCTGTGAGTTGTTTCTTCACATTGTTGACTGTATCTTTTAATGTGCAGTAGCTTTTTAACTTGATGTGATCCCGTTTGTCCATTTCAGATTTGGTTGCCTATACTATTGGGGTCAAGAAATTTTTGCTCAGATCAATGTCCTAGACATTTTCCTCAACGTCTTCTTATAGTAGTTTCATAGCTTGAGATTTTAGATTTAAGTCTTTAATTCATTTTGTTTTGATTTTCGTACATGAGGAGAGATGGGGATCTAGTTTCATTCTTCCACATATGGATATCCACTTTTCCCAGCATCATTTATTAAAGAGACTGTCTTTTCTTCAGTGTATGTTCTTGATACCTTTACAATGATTTCCTATTCATTCATCAATGTGTAAAAAAATACAACTGACCCTTGAACAATGCAGACATTGGGGCACTGACTCCCACCCATATAGTCCAAAATCCAAGTATAAGTTTTAGCTATCAAAAAATGTAACTACTGTACTAATAGACTACTCTTGACCTGAAGCCTTACCAATGACATAGTCAATTAACGCATATTTTGTATCTTATATTTATTATATACTGTAGACTTACAGTAAAGTAAGCTACAGAAAGTAAATTTGATTAAGAAAATCACAAGGAAAATATATTTACACTTAATTAAATGTATGTGGATCATCATAAATGTCTTAATCGTCATCACCTTCATGTTGAGTAAACTGCAGAGAGGGATTGGACTTATTGTCTCAAGGGTGACAGAGGCAATAGAAAATCTGCATATAAGTGGACCTACACAGTTGAAACCCATGTTGTTTCCAGGGCCAACTGTATAACTGTATACAGCATATTCATGTGGAACAAAATACCAATCTGTGACCAACACAAATAAATTCTTAATTCACATGCTTACTTGAAGTTTTTTGTTTGTTTGTTTGTTTTAAGATGGAGTCTCGCTCTGTCACCCATGCTGGAGTGCAGTGGCACGATCTCTGCTCACTGCAACCTCTGCCTCCCAGGTTCGAGTTATTCTCCTGCCTCAGTCTCCTGAGTAGCTAAGATTACAAGCACATGCCACCACGGCCAGCTAAGTTTTGTATTTTTGGGAGAGACGGGGTTTCGCCATGTTGGCCAGGCTAGTCTTGCACGCCTGACCTCAAGCAATCCACCCACCTCAGCCTCCCAAAGTGCTGGGATTACAGGTGTGAGCCACCACGCCTGGCCTGAAGTTTTTTTGTTATTGTATGTACTTGGATAAGTAACAAAACTAAATTGCTCGATTTTTAATAAAGCTAAACATAAACTTATTTTTAATATGCCTAATATACAAAATCCTTGCTGTTGTAAAGGCTAGGGACAATAGTAATAAAAATATTAACAACAAACAGCAGCAACATCCATTATTTCACAGAGTGTAAGTCAGGACTAATTAATGTTTATATAGAAATTTAAATGATTTAAGATGCTATTTAGTTTCCCAGAAGCATTGGCAGAATAATATGCTAAGGAAAAGACTCATAATTAATAGAAATACTATATGAACAGAGAGTAAGATACAAGTTTGTTTTTTTTAATGAGGTCTAAATGAAAGGGGAAATAATATCCTTTTTGCTTTCACATACAAAAACATTTTGGATCCTATTTATTGGGGTTATATATTTTGTAATATTAAATACTGGATTGAATGCAATTAAATTTTACCATGAAAAAGTAAATATTGCTTATTATATACAATTAAACTATTGCTCAAATATGTTCAGAAGTAAAGCTATAAAATCATAAAGGAGCAGGGATTAGATCAGCATATGCTTTAATCATTATTGAGCCCTACTTGTTGGCAGAATTGTTCAATAATAGTAATATCTAGAATTTTGTGTAAATTAGTGTGTTTACTATACTGTAGTTCAGTGTCAAATATGACAGGAGTTAAAAGTAAAAAACAGATTTAATAAGAATAGTGAAATTTTATGTACATAGGATTATATTTATTGGAAAAAAATCCCCATTTTACCTATACTTGCTACTATCTAATTAGACAGCTCTACATTTCTATCACACTTCAATGGTAAATAAATAGAATAGTGTACGTTATAAGTTCAAATCATTATTGTCATCGCCACATGGCACATACTCAAAAGTTGACCACACAATCAGAAATAAAACTAACCTCAGCAAATGCAAAACAACCAAAATCATACCAAGCACATTCTCAGACCACAGTACACACAAAAAAAGTCAATGCTAAAAAATCACTGTAAACCATGCAATTACATGGAAATTAAACAACCTCTTCCTGAATGACTTTTGGGTAACTAATAAAATTAAAGCAGAAATCAAGAAGTTCTTTGAAACTAATGAGAACAAAGATACAAAATGCCAGAATATCTGGAACACACCTAATGCAGTGTTAAGAGGGAAATCTATGGCACTGAATGGCCACATTAAAAAGTTAGAAATATCTCAAATTAACAACCTAATATTACAACTGAAAGAATTAGAGAAGCAAAATAAAATCAATGGCTAGCAGAAGAAAATACATAACCAAAATCAGAGCTGAACTGAAGGAGATTAAGACACAAAAAAAGCCATTCAAAAAATCAACAAATCCAGGAATTTTTTTTGAAAAAAAAAAAATAATAAGATAGGTTGCTAGATAGATTACTAAAGAGAAAAAGAGAGAATATCCAAATAAACACAATTGGAAACAACAAAGAGGATGTTACCACGGACCTCATAGAAATAAAAATAACCATCAGAAATTATCATGAACACCTCTATGCACACAAACTAGAAAACCTAGAAGACTGGATAAATTTGTAGACATATAAACCTTCCCAACACTGAAACAGGAAGAAATTGATTCCCTGAACAGACCCATAACAAACTCAAAAATTGAATCCATAATAAATAGTCTGCCAACAAAAATAGCCCAGGACCAGACAGATTCACAGTCAAATTCTACCAGATGTACAAAGTGAGCTAGTACCATTTCTACTAAAACTATTCCCCCAAAATGAGGAGAAAGGACTTCTCCCTAACTCATTCTATGAGGCTAGTATCATGCTGATACCAAAACCTGGCAGAAACACAACAAAAATAAAATTTCAGGCCAATTTCCTTTATAAACATTGATGCAAAAACTCTCAACAAAATACTGGCAAACCAAATCCAGCAGCGCAACAAAAAGCTAATCCACCACAATCAAGCGGGCTTCATCCCTTCAATGCAAGGTTGGTTCAACATATGCAAAGCAATAAATGTGATTTATTACATAAACGGAACTAAAGACAAAAACCCATGATTATCTCAGTAGATTTAAAAAAAGCTTTTGATAAAATTCAATATCCCTTCATGTTAAAAACTCTCAATAAACTAGGTATTGAAGAAACACACCTCAAAATAATAAGAGTCATCTGTGACAAAACCACAGCCAACATTATACTGAATGGGCAAAAGCTGGAAGCATTCCCCTTGAAAACAGACACAAGTCAAGGATGTCCTCTCTCACCACTCTTTTTCAACATAGTATTGGAAATCCTGGCCAGAGCAATCAGGCAAAAGAAAGAAAGGCATCCAAATAGGAAGAGAGGAAGTTAAACTATTCATTTGCCAATAACAAAATTCTATATCTAGAAAATCCCATAATTTTGGCCCAAAAGCTCCTTCAGCATCTGATAAACAGCTTCAGCAAAGTTTCAGAATGCAGTATCAATGGACAAAAATAATTAGCATTCCTATACACCTACAACAGCCAAACCAAGAGTCAAATCAGGAATGCAATCTTATTCAAAATTGCCACACACAAAAATAAAATATCTAGGAAGACAGCTAACCAGGGAGGTGAAAGGCCTCTATAATGAGAATTACAAAGCACTACTCAAATAAATCAGAAATGACACCAACAAATGGAAAGACATTCCTTGCATATGAATGGGAAGAATCAACATTTTTAAAATGGCTATCCTACTCAAAACAATTTACAGTTTCAATCCTATTTCTATCAAAATACCAATGACATTCTTCACAGAACTAGAAAAAAAATTTTTAAATTCACAGGAAACCAAAAAAGAGCCCAAATAGCCAAGGATATCATCAGCTAAAAGAACAAAGCTAGAGACATCATATTACCTGACTTCAAATGATACTACAGGGCTACAGTAATCAAAACAGCATGGTACTGGTACAAAAACAGACAACACATAGACCAATGGAACAGAGTAGTAAGCCTGGAAATATGGCCCCACAACTACAGCCATCTGATCTTTAACAAAAGGGACAAAAACAAGAAATAGAGAAAGGACTCCCTATTCAATAAATGGTGCTGGAATAGCTGGCTAGCCACATGCAGAAGATTGAAACCGGATCTTTTTCTTATACCATGTACAAAAACTAACTCAAGATGGATTAAAGACTTAAACAAAAAACCCCAAACTATAAAAATTCTGGAAGACTACTATCCTGGACATAGGAATGGGCAAAGATTTCATGACCAAGATGCCAAAGCAGTTGCAACAAAAACAAACAACGACAAATGGTATCTAATTAAACATTATAGCTTCTGCATAGCAAAAGAAACTATCAACAGCATAAACAGACAACCTACAGAATAGGAGAAAATATTTGCAAACTATGCATCTGACAAAGTCTAATATCCAGTATCTCTAAGGAGTTTAAACAAGTTTACAAGAAAAGAAAGAAAAGAATCCCATTTAAAAATGGTCAAAGGACATGAACAGACACTTTTCAAAAAAAGATATACATGTGGCCTGCAAATATATGAAAAAAAAGCTCAATATTGGAGAAATGCAAATCAAAACCACAATGAAATATCATCTTATACCAGTCAGAATGGCTATTAGCAAAAGGTCAAAAAATAACAGATGCTGGCTAGGTTGCAGAGAAAAGGGAAACCTTACATTGTTGGGAGTGTAAATTAGTTCAACCATTGTAGGAAGCAGTGTGGTGATTTCTTAAAGTGCTAAAAAACAGAATTACCATTTGACCCAGCAGTCCTATTACTAGGTATATACCCAAAGGAATATAAGTCATTCTACCATACATATACATGCACATGAATGTTCATTGCAGTAATATTCACAATACCAAGGACATGGAACCAACCTGAATGTTCATCAATGACAAATTGGATAAAGAAAGTGTGGCACATGTACACCATGGAATACTATGTAAACATAAAACAAAAACAAGATCATGTCTTCTGAGGAAACATGTATGGAGTTAAGAGGCCATTATCCTTATCAAACTAAGGAAGGAACAGAAAATCAAATACCTCATGTTCTCACTTATAAGTGAGAGCTTAATTATGAGAACACATAGACAGAAAGAAGGGAACAACAGACACTGGGGCCTACTTGAGAGTGAAGAGTGGGAGGAGGGAGAGGATCAGAAAAAATAGCTATTGGATACTAGACTCAGTAGCTGGGTGACAAAATAATCCATATAACAAAACCCTGTGACATGAGTTTACCTATATAAAAAACCTGCACACATACCCCAGATCCTAAAATAAAAGTTTAGAAAAATAAAAACTAATAGTCTGGGTGAAGTGGCTCACGCACGCAATACCAGTATCCTGGGAGGCTGAGGCGGGTGGATCACTTGAGCCCAGGAGTTTGGGACCAGCCTGTGCAACATAGCGAAACCCCTTATTTACAAAAAACACAAAAGTTAGCTGGGCATGGTGGTGCTCAGCTGTAGCCACACCTACTCAGGAGGCTGGGGTGGGAGCATCACCTGAGCTCGGGGAGGTCAAGGCTGCAGTGAACCTTGATCATGCCACTGCACTCCAGCGTGGGCAACAGAGTGAAACCCTGTCTTAAAAAGAAAAAAAAAAGGCACCACAGGGACAAGGAAAAATAAAAATGTGTATATGCACCCTAACTTACATATACTTAATTATTATAACATTAAAATGAAAACATGTCACTAGTGTGCTTTTTATTTTACAGGTGCAATTACACTTTCACTAATGAACAAGATACTGATTGTGGCAACAAAGCCTATATTACAATAAACAGTGCTTATTTTATGTTTCATGCTTGTTTCTTTTCATGTTGCATTGGATTTGTTTAGATCACCACCAAATACCACACCACAGGAACTCTAATCTCAATCTTTCAAGTTCCAACTTTAGTGCCATGTTTTCCAGCATCATCAAACATTATCAGGAGGCCTATGTTTCTCTCCTGTGTTTCCAAAGGATTTAACTGGGCTTGTTACTTGGTCATGCCTCTGCTATGTTACCTGCTGCCCTGTATTCTGATGTATCTGTGTCTGCTCTCGTTCCCGTTAATCACGGACTTCCTTGAAAGTAGGATCATGCCTGCGTCATGTTCACATCTCTTACTATATCTAACATGGTGCACAGCTCTTTGTGGATATTCTTATTGGATGCCTAAAAGACTAACTAAATTACATGGATTGAAATCAGGTAAGGAGAATTTGCATCAACCATTTTATATATTACTTATTATCAGGACTCTTTCCAACAAACAAAAAAGGTTCATTTGCTGGTGCTGATTTATTGTGTAGTTTCACAATCTTTGGCAGCTACATATAATTTGTTTATTTTTTTAGCTGCTGTCCTTTAAAAATGTGTCATGGTTATATGGCAAATAAGTTTGCTTTTTCTTCTGGTATCTTTTCAGCTTTATTGGAGTATAATTTTTCAACAATAAACTACACATTTAAAAGTGCAGTTGTTCAAACTTACTGTTCGTATTCAGACTTGCCTATCCTTTCTTTATCAGTGTCCAACAGGCTATTAATCCAAACCAGAAGGATTTTCATTACAAATACTACAGATTTGTCTTTACAAGCTGGTGTCTTTTCCTTGATTCACATCTCAGGAAAAAACACCTTAAGTCTTTCATTTTCATGTAAGATATTAGCTCTATTGTTCTTTACATGATCATGATCAGTTGAGGAAGTTTTGTGATATTTATAGACTGCTGTTGAGTTTTTCTCATTAATCCATCTTAGATTTTGTCAAATGCATTTTCTGCATCAATTGATGTGATCATACTCATTTTCTTTAGATTGCTGATAATGTGAATTATATTGTTTGATTTGCAAATGTTGAACCAGGCTTACACACCTGGAATAAATCCCAATTGATGGTGGTGTATAATTCTTTTCAGATATTGTTACTTTCCATTTGATAGATTTTGTTGAGGACATATGCACCTATTTTCAAGAGAGATGTTCTTCTATAGTTTTCTATTTTTTCATGTCTTTGTTTGTCTTTGGTATTAGAGTAATTCTGGCCTCAGATAATGAGTTAGGAAGTATTTTCTCTGATTCCATTTGCTAAAAGAATTTGTGAATAATTGATATTAATTCTTCTTTGAATGTTTTGTGGAATTTGCCAGTGAAACCATCTGAGCTCATTTGAAACCAAGAGAGCCGTCAGTTTCTGGAAGTTTATTAATTTTTGATTCAATTTATTTATTAGATATAGGTCTATTCAGATTATTTCTTTTTGTATAAGATTTTGTAGTTTATATCCTTCAGGGAATTAGTTCATTATATTGAATTTTTGAATATGTAAGAACAGAGTTGTTCATGCTTGCTTATTTTTCCTTTTAATATCTGTGGAATGAACCATAAAAATATTTTATTTTTCATTAACATTTTTTTTTCTGTGCTCTTCCTTTTAGAAGTAGATCCCAGTCTAGCCTACATTGCTTTTCTTCTAAAAACCTACATATCCAGTAATATATTGTTGGCATTTAGACCTGGGCCAGTTTTTGGTTATTTGAAATTGTGTATAATAAAAAGTTTTTGTTTAAATAAAATCTTAAAAAAAATGCCACTTTCCTGTCTAAGGTATTTTCAATGTTTCCACTCTCATTAGAATAAATGTCACCTTATTTACATCATCTTACAACATCTGGCTGTGGTTTATTGCTACACCCTTATCTTAAGCTTTTCTTTCCCTTCTTCACCATGACCAGATATTGTTGCCATTATTATTATTATTTTTTGTAATTCACATTTATGATCCACATATATACTGCCTTATCTGCCTGGAAAGCATTCGGTCATTTACATTTTACCGATTACTCTTTATATTCTTCAATTTCTTATTTAATATACTTCTTACTATGATAACTGTCTTTGACCCCAGTAAACTAGGTTTCTTGTGATGAACATATATAGAAGTCATTACTTCCACTTTCAACTACATATAAGAATTATAATTATTCAATTTGTTTCTTAATTATGCTTTTTATTATTTTTAGTATTTCATTAATTTGTTCTTATTGTCTACTTTAGTATCTGGAACTAAATGTGCACTCAATGAATCTTCTTTGACGGAATTAATTAAATAATCATTGGCAAGAGTCTTATGGCTATTTTGACCTAATGGATCATGTCAATGATAAGCTAAAGCTAATACTCAATTATTAGTATTTATTTCTATTATCTTCATAAAGACACTGGCTTGTTTTTCCCAAAACAAAGATGGTAATTTTCTACTTCATTCTTTTGGAATGAAAAGAGGTAGTTCTCTCTTTCCTTTCTAGATTTTGTAGCTAGCTGTTTGCTTTGAAGATTGTGTATAATATTGTTTTAAATTTATTTTTCACAATCACTACGGTGTTCTTTATTACTTGACAAATACTTGTAGATATGCACAGGATACAGTAGACACACAATTATGCAGGCTATGATAGACTGTAAATAAAAGAATGAAAAAAGCATATCATATAAATATCAATAAAAAAGAAACTGGTCTAGTTTTATAAATATCAGACAAAGGTAACAAATGAAGGAACATTATAATAAAGAGAAACATTACAAAATGCTTATAATGTTTTTCCACTTAGGTAATAAAACAATTCTTAATTTGTTTGCATTTAATAACACAGCTTCAAAATATCACATAAAAATTGACAGAATTAAAACAGATAAACTCCAAATCATAGCAGGAGATTTTCATAATACCTCTGTGAATACCAGATAAAATAGGCAGAGAAAGTATGAATAATTTTATGGAATATTTAACTAAAATTATTAACAACTTAACTATATCCTTTTTTGTATACACATATAAAACCCACACATATCTATTCACTTCACCTAAAAATATAAAAATACATATTTTGAAGTCGCATGTTTACCAAAATTATTCATATTTTGGGCCATAATATAAAGCCTCGAAAGTTTTCAAGAATTAATAAGTTATTCAGGTCATATTCTCTATTTCAGTGGAATTAAGACAGTAATGAATAAAAATAATAATTAAATATTAGGAAATGCTGAGATCTTAATAACTTGAGCAATGCATTTTAAAATTATTACTGGGTCAAATAACAAATCAATTGAAGTTAGGAAACAGTTTGAAGTTAATACTGAAAGTATGACATATTAAAAATTCTGGGATCCTGCTGAAGCCATACTTAATAGACTTTTAAATCTTAAATGCATCTACTAGAAAAAGAAAGGGTAAAATTAATTATTTAAAAGTTCACTTCAAAAAGAGAAAATTTCCACAAATTAATCCTATCCAAGTGATAGAAAATGAAAAGACAAAAAGAGATTAATGAATTAGAAACTAAAAATACTATAGAGCTACAAAATTAAAAACTAGTACTTTGGAAACCTAATGAAATGCTAGAAAAATTGAGATTTTCAAGGTAGAAATAGCACACAGTAATAGTACTAGGAATAAAACTAGTGTCATCACATGGATCATGGATACATTTTTAAATATAATAATGAATATACTAATAAATATTTGAAGAAAATTATATTCAGATAAAAATTTTAAAGTCCCTAGAATAATGTAAATTATCATACATTATTCCAAAAAAGAGAAAAGAAGCAAGTCCTACTCGTTATGAAAGCAGCATATCTTTTATAGCAAAATCAAGGATATTATAAGAAAGGTATATTAAAACCTAATAGTCTTTCTGAAAATAAATGAAAGCTTAAAATATTAATGAGTCAAATGTAAAGATGTATAAACAGGTAAACTACATCATCATATAATCAACTTTATTCTAAGAAAACAAACCTGGTTTAATATTTAAACATCAATAAATGAAATTGACATCTTTAACAGACAAAGGAAGAAGAAAAATCTATCTTCTTCCCAAAGGCATTGAAAATATATTTTCAAGAACTCAATATCCAATAATAATGATGATGGTAAATGTTAGTAAACTAAGAAAAAGAGGAAAGTTAGTAGTAAGATAAATAGTGAAATTTGAATCACTTATTGAATGCCTGGTGTCAATTACTAAATTATGGTAACTGAAATCCACATATATCACAACCATGGAAAATGAAGATTGTAAAAACATCATGTTAGAAGTGAATAGAAATTTTGAGTATAAATTATGTCAAAAAGATGAGACATTATGTCAAAGAAAACGCTTTAATAAAAATGTAACTTATTTCATTTCAATCAGGAGATATTTTGTATGCCACAAAAACCCTTTTGAATATTTGACATCGCTTCAAACATTTCCATTTTATCCTCTAATGGGTGAGGCCAGTAAGGAAGGACAAAACTGTAGTGAGACCAGGAGAAAAATTATCTTTTTATTTGAAGTATGTATTATTTAGTAAAAAGTTAAAACAATTCAGCAAAAATGTAAAACTGCATGTTCAAGATGCCTATGGACATTTGTTTTGTGAGTGTTATTATGAGAAAAAAGGCATTCATTTTGATGACTCCATCGGTTCAGCATGATATGAAATGAGAGTGTTTATCAATTCATAGTATTTTTAAATAGAAATCTTATTGAGATTGAAATCGGCAGATGAAAGCAAGAAATAAAAAGGTTTTCTCATTAGACCATGAAATGAAATAAATTCAACGTAAACATATAAAACATTCAAACTGTAAAGAATAATTATTTGATAAATTGTTTTCAAGTTTGTTCATGAGCATATTATATTATTTCAGTTTACTGAGCAGTTCCTTTTTTATCTCAGAGCATATGAATATTTACTTTTATACACCCTAGATGCAAACTTGCCTTGCCTAAATAAAATTTTGAGGAAAAAAACCTCTGATCGAGTAGTTACTTATTATTTAGTAATGAAAGCATACATTTATTGAAATCAGATGTTTTAAATTTTAATTTAATGTTATTAGTTGATCTGTGATTTAATGAAATATTATTTCAAAAATAAAAATTCAGTAATTAAATTAGTATGTTCTTTAAACAATGCAATTTTTTTAAAAAAATCTTGAATTTACAACTAACTTTACCTCTGCCATTCTTAGCATGACTTCAAATCTGATTACATTGACAAGTGACAATGTCCTAATAAATGCCTTGGATTCCCTTTTGTAAAACAATACTAAATATAAATTTTCCATGAATAAATGCCAACTATGCTGGAGAATTTTTATAAAATATTAAGAAATGTTAGTATCTTTAAGGGATAATCAATAGAAGACTAGTTCTCAATTAACTATAATATGGCTGAGACATAGCACATATAGCAATGTGCAGGGTTTGGATTAATGACAAAGGCCAGATAATCTACTAAGAATTAATTCAACAAATATTTATTTAGAACCCAGTATATGTGATGTAACTGAGTTATGTGCTAAAGGCATGAAAGCATTGAACAAATGAAACCAAATGACAACACAAGAACAATGAAAATCATTGCCTGATCTTCAAGTCTTTTGTAGTACACTAGGAGACCATACAAGGATGCAAATGGCTAGAACATAAGATAAAATGCAATATGCAATATGGAAAGTATAATATAATAGTTCTGGGACTTCAGAATTGATTGATCCATCTAGGTTCTTAAGATTTGGGAAAAGAAACATAGACAAAGGGACAAAAAACTTACAGGTTTTGTCTTTTGGCAGCTTTGATATTGAATCCCAGCTCTTAAAATATACGTCTACTATATTTTATCATCCTTATATTTCCTTCAAAATTGCCAATATTGTCTCCATCTACTCTTAAGTTTTAAGTCCATTTTGCTTTAATTTTCTTTTAATTTATGTTACTTGGATATCTTGCCTAAGGGATTTCCTTCTTACTATTTTAGCATAGGGATAAAAAATTTAATGACATGAAAAATTAACTCACATTTATAATACAAAAGACTTCTCATTTCCAAAGACAGTCTACAAAGACGTGAAGTGATTCCAGGGGATTTTGCTTAGGTTATGCTGACAGACTTGGTGTAAACACCCATGATATTTCAACTGGGAGAGATCTTTAAGTCAAGGAATATAATGGCATGTTAGTCTATGCACACAATATGCAATTTCTAGCACATACCAGGCATTTGCTTCAAAGGACTCTTGAATATCCCTGCCTGAGCAGTCTGAAATTATTGGCCATTTCTAAATGATGTTTATCCTTAATTTGGAAGGGAAAAAATGGATTAAAACCGTCATTTAAATAACAAGACAACATGAGGCAAATTATTTTCCACCTGAGATAATTTATATCTCTTCTGGCAAATTAGATGATGAAATGAATATATAATATATTATTCAAAAACTTTGTATATCTTTATACTACTAGAAAGTTCTCATGCTTGCCACTTAGTAGTATTTCACTTAGGAAATAAAGGATGCTCACATTTCAATCCAAATGAAAAATGAAATATGAATTGAGATCCACAGTGACAATCATTTTGAGTTTAAAAGAGGGAAAAAAAGAAAAGTCACTTTTTCTCTAAGAAAATGGTGGCCAGATTATATCTCCGGAGAACATTTAAGGCAAACTTTTTTTAAATTAACTCTATGAATGAAAGGTATCTTCATCAAAAGAAAGTCAAGAAACCAAACGAGCTAGTATGTGAGGCTGATTTAGTTTCATTGGGGTAGGAGAACTGTTTGAGCTTTGTTGGAAAACTTTTAAAGAAAGTCTGGGTCAGACTTCTGAATCTTTCACCTATGACATTAAAAATATGATCAATTATTTACCTGGGGCTCAGTGAGGAGAGTAAAATCTCTTTTGACTTTTGGCCAGACACTTAATACTCATTACTTTTCAGAAGTTTTGACTTTATCCAGTAAATAATAAATAAATATAAAGCTGTTTAAGGTTTCTGCTTTCACATTTATTTTTTCATATTTTAAAATTAAATTTATTTAAGAAGACAGCTGACACTGTATTGATAAGTGAATTAGCAAAAATAGAAATTTCACATTCCAAAGAAAATTAGTTTTTATTATTTTGAATACTTTAATGTATATTTTTATGACTATTAATAGTAGCTCAGAATTATATAGCATCTTGAGAGTGCACAAATGTTTTGCATAGTTTAATTTCAAATCTCATAAATAAACCATATTGAGGGAATATTCATCATTTTAGGTCAGAAGACACTGAACCCTGAGAAACAATTCATTGTCTGAACTCCTCCCATCTCTGGAAAAGGCTCTGCAAATAGTTTCCACCAGTCAACGACCTAGAACACTAGGAATTAGATGCTGCATCTAATACCTTGAGGACCTGGATAAAACAAAAGGCAGAGGGAAGCTGGTTTCTCTCTTTGTTCTGGAGCTGGGACACTGATCTTCTCCTTCCTTTGGACATCAGAAGTTTAGGTTCTAATGTTTTCACACTCAGCAACATATACCAGCATCTCCTCTTGTTCTCAGACCTTTGGTTACACACCATGGCTCCCCTGGTTCTCAGGCTTTATAGCTTAGACTAAATTACCACCCCAGCTTTCCCATTTCTCCAGATTGTGGAGGGTATGTCATGGGACTTCTCAACTCTGTAATCACATGCACCAATTCCCATAATAAGTCCTCTTGTTTATCTATATATCTATACATTAGTAGTGTTTCTCTGAAGAACCCTGACTTAGCACAAGGATCTACAAAAAAAACATCGTGGATTCTCAATAAGAATGAAAGAAAACTCGTAATTCGAGTCTTAATAATAACACTAATTTAAATGTCAAAATATAAATAATATAATGTAAATAGTAATATACAGTGTAATTAACAAATGGACAATTGTATGTATTACCTACAATCTGGATATTCATCAAAAAATCAAAACTTTCCTTGAACAATTGCGTTGTCAACCTAATAGATATGTGTCCATAGCTGTAGAGTGTGTGTATATATGTGTGTGTCTTTACATACATGGATAAATGTATATAAGTACATAAAAATGCATATAAGTGAATTTACTAAAATTATCTACAATTTTCATTGTTGTAAATTCATATTTTATGAAATTTCTCATAGTATATCAAGAACATTTTTAATAAATGCATTTTTTTCAAAACCATGTGAAACAATCTTTCCTGTAAGTTTAATCGTGAGCTAAAGAGTTATTTTATATTCTATTCTATAACCATAAGTCTTTTCAAAACAGAATATCAAAGGAATGACTTTTTTTAACAAACAGCAGAAATTTGCTTTTAAGATAAGTGGTAAAATACACTAAAGACAAGACGATCTAAATGGTTAACATTCTGTATTCTAACATCTCTGTAGCAAATGATCTCATATAATTTTGAAACATTTTCAGCTTTTATAGTGTGAAATCCAGTTAAGAGTTTTCATTCTCAAAAATGCTATATCAGCAGTCTTCTCTTTCCTCAGTATTTTTAATACTATCATGCATCAAATAATATATACAAGAGCCTTTATTTGTAGCTAAAGCAAACTTGTCATATTCAGGGTATATAATATTTTAGTTCTAATTTCTATATGCTTAGCATAATTGTTATCCTGTCATTTTTACCTAGGTAATTAAGCCCTTAAAACAAAATGTGTTTGAACATCGAGGAAGACCCAGCTGAAGATGCTGGGTTCCATGTGTTTTTCATGGATAGCTGAATTTTCCCATATGTATACAAATGTTTTTAAGACATTAAAAGCTAAATGTATTTTTACTTGCTTGAACTGAATTTTCCTGTCAAGTAGACAGGCCAGGAGACTGGGACCAATTTAAGAATTAGGTTAAACTGTTAGCTTCTCAGCTTAGACAAACTGAAAACCAAAAGGAATCAAAGAAACCCATAAGACTCTAAAGTTATAACTGATTTGTGTAAGATATAGCAGAAAAGTAAAACAAAACAAAATGAAAATCTACCATCCAAGACAGAGAATATTTATAACTTAGGTATATCGTGCATCATATGGTAATAGTTTTTGTCTTGCACAAGCCTCTAGAGACATAAGTGTCTAAAACATTGGCCAATGGATTAGCAGTCTTCTGAGGATAATTCTTCATGAGAACCTGTATAAACTAAGGAGAAATCTTCCTTTGAAAGCAATGCAAGTCCTGTGTGGCAGTTGCTTTGGCCCTAGTCAGGTAGTAATTATAGTAATTATAATAATTACAATTATAAATAATTATAATAAATGAACTTCAGTGTTACAATAAGTACATGGATATAAAGCCAAAACTTACATTTTTTTCCAAGGGCTTATATTAAATAATATTAGATCCACACCTATTATTACATTAAACAATATGTGACAAAGTATACTCTTCTGAATCTTTATTGAACAATACAAGGATGAAACATTTAAAAATAAAATAACAATTTAGCTGTTTGCACCAGCAAATGCTTGCCCCTGGAAGAGAAGATTACACACCATGTTGAACGGTTCAGGACTCATCTCAAGATCTTCTACTAGCTATGCCAACCAGTACAAAGTGATTGTCATAAAATTGGTCCATACCCAACCTGTTCCCCACTTTGCAAGACACAGATCAAAAACAACACAGCTGAAGACAAAATCCTGTAAACATCCTTGCTTAATTCTTTTACCTTGACGTACGACAGGAGTGAAAAAAATAGTTTCCGTGATTCAAAAGTTAAAGACTTCATTCAGCTGATGTGCATCAGGAAGCAGCTGAAGGCCAAATACAAATAACCCCTGAGTCAAAGCAGTACTGTGGATTTACATAGTTAGAAAAGAGAAGCATGTGTCTTTATGTTTTAGCTGAAAAGCACTTTTCCTTATATTCTACTGCTACAAAACCTATGGTTATAAAAGTTGAAAATTGTTTTGGGTTTTCATGCCTATTAGTAAGGATTGTTGGTGCAATCCCATTCAGGAAACTCTCAGAACAATTATTTTGATAACTATTTTTGCAAACTTTATAATTTTTAATGGTTCAGAAGAAGCATAGATAACAGAAAAAATGAAGAGAAAAAAAGAGAAGAATAAAAAAATTACAAGGAGGTAAAGATTAAGGCAAGGGAAATTGGGGATTGTTTTTAATCCTTTTACAGACACTACTAACACCCTGTAAAGATAGTGTTTCCTTTTACTACAATAAGTCTAACACTTAGCTTTGCTTGATTAATACATTCTTCTGATGTTCCTCTGGAAAGTCGACATTTGACAGCATAAAATTTTGGAAGGTTAATAAGTAAGGGAAGAAATATGACAATTAGAAAAGTAACTTGTGTAGAAATTTGAATTTTTAACTGCATATTAAAAGTTTTTATGTGTTAAGGAAATTGAGAAAATTGAAGATAGAGCATAGAAAATATGGTCAGGTGTAGTTTCCCAGTGGGGATAACATAGCAGAAACACATTTCCCTGCTGCTCTGCTGTAAATACAACCAACTGTACTGGAAACAATTCAACATACAATCATGAAAGGACTCTGAAATATGGAAAGAAGAAGGTGTGGGATGGTTATAAACCTCAGGACTTCAAGAACAATACTATGAGGAGTTCCTAGGGTTTTATCTGTCATATAATCTGGACTGGGTACTAGAGAGATCTGCAGTTAGAAGCCCCTACATGCATAGACAAGGAGGAAAAAAAATGAAAGCAAGAAAAGCTCACTATACTGTTTAGAAGACTTTAGAAAAGGAAGCCCAGGAAGGACTTAATGGGAAAACCAATGCCCAGTGACTGCGTCGGGCCTCATTTGCCTGCAGCAATGGCAGAAGCAAAGTTTTAGGGACCAAATCCACATCTAGCTTCAACAGCAGACCTGAGCTGCCTATAGCAGAGGCTACAGCAGATACCAGGCAGACCAACCCACTTCATGCTTCACATACACTGCAACAATTGTCCTATTTGCTTACAGCAGTGGCCACAGTGAAAAACACCTGCTGTCAGCATCAGACTCCTTCACATTTCTAGCACCAGAAGGATCAGTATCTTATAGCTCTTCATACAGTAGCAGAATGTGACTTAGATCCTGTCTCCTAATCCTCCAGACAACAGCAAAGAGCTACACAGACATAGTTGCTGAACCTCCATCAAGCAGCAGAATATCATTCAGGGCATGTGTCTCCTAGCTTCTACCCAAGGACAGACAGCAAACCAGACGTGGTGTCTCAGAGGCAAAGGAATATTAAGATACTTATCTTTATTTCCCCTTCTTTTCTGAAAGATATTTTCACTGGATCAAGACTCTCTTTTAATAATTATTTTTACTAAATTCTTTTTATAAATGTTATGCTACTTCCTCTGGCCTCAGTGATTTTAGATGAGAAATGCACTGTCACTTGAATTGTTGTTTCCCTTTAGTAATACATTTTTTTCTTCTACTTGATTTCAAGTTTTTTTCTTTGTATTTTTATTTTATTTTTATTTTTTGAGGCAGAGTCTTGCTCTGTCGCCCAGGCTGGAATGCAGTGGTGTGATCTTGGCTCACTGAGACCTCCACCTCCTGGGTTCAAGAGATTCTCCTTCCTCAGCCTCCTGAGTAGCTGGGACTACAGGTGCGCACCACCACACCTGGTTAATGTTTGTATTTTTAGTAGAGGTGGGGTTTCACCACGTTGGCCAGGCTGGTCTTGAACTCCTCACCTCAAAAGATCTACCCACCTCGGCCTCCCAAAGTGCTGGGATTACAGGCTTGAGCCACTGTGCCTGGCCTGTATTTTTTTCTAAAGTTTACTTATTGTGTTTCTTGGTAAAGCTTTCTTTGGATACTTCCTATTTATCATTCACTCAGCTTCTTAAATTGATAGACTTATAAGCCTTTTGCCAAATTTGGTAAGTAGTCAACCATTATTTCTTTGAGTATTTTTCAACCTCACATTCTTTCACCTACCCTTTTGGGTCTCTGATAATACAAACATTGGAACTGTTATTTTGTCACAGCTCCCTAAAATTTTGTTCTTTTTTTTCCAGTTTACTTTCTGTTTTTCAGATTAGAAATATTCTATTCATCTCAAGCACACTAAATCTATCTTCTGTCATCTCTAGTCTACTAATAGGCTCAGTGAGTTTTTCATTTTTATTATTAATTTTTTTTCAGTGATATGATTTCCATATGGTTGTTGCTTTAATAACTTTTATTTCTTTCCTAAAATTTTCCAAGGAAATATATAATTACTTTTTCAAGCACCTTTACAGTGTTTGATAGAAAATCTTTGTCAGAGAGTTCCAACATCTGATTCATGTTAGTAATAACTTTAGTTAATTGTCTTTTCTCATTCCTATTGTATTTCTCCTTGTTCTTCATATGATGAATAATTTTTGGTTGTGTTACCAATAATTTAGATATCTCATTAGTAGGCAATCTTATTTAAATTTTCTTTTTTATCATTTGGCCCCTCTAGCATGTATGTATGTTCTGACCTAGTCTGTGAGCTATTGTTACAAAGACAATTTAGTTTTCTTATCCCTTGTAATGCTGCTCTAGGCTTTTTTCTTTTTTTTTAAATTTTATTATTATTATACTTTAAGTTTTAGGGTACATGTGCACAACGTGCAGGTTTGTTACATATGTATACATGTGCCATGTTGGTGTGCTGCACCCATTAACTCGTCATTTAGCATTAGGTATATCTCCTAATGCTATCGCTCCCCCCTCCCCCCACCCCACAATGAGAACACATGGACACAGGAAGGGGAACATCACACACTGGGGACTGTTGTGGGGCTTTGTTCTTATGCTTCCACTGGAGCTCCTATTGTATTTCTGCTACTGCCCTGCCATGGGGGCAGAAGACATTTCCTTGGGCCTCTGAGTGTTTTTAGATGAGGGATAGGGAATGCTAGACATGTGTAATGGAGAATGTTTTCACTGGTCTCTTTTATCACCACTTGGTGTCACTAGGCTATCCACTCTATCCCTCTTGTCCCTAGGGGAGGAAAGCACTTACTTGAGTTGCCTTCTACTCCAGGGTGAAGGTTCAAGGGTTACAGGGTCCCAAGTGGTTTTCTGACACTGAGTGGAGGGTTCTAAAGAATCCAGCCTGCTTCACACTAAGTCGAGGGTTAAGAGACACCAGGCCTGGTTTGCTGTCTGCCCTTGGGCAGCGGCGAGGAGACACATGCCCTGAATGATCTTCTGCTGCTTGATGGAGGTTCAGGAACTACTTAGTCTGTGTGGCTCTTTGCTGTTGTCTGGAGGACTAGCAGACAGGATCTGAGTCACATTCTGCTACTGTATGAAGACCTGTAAGACACTGATACTTCTGGTGCTAGAAGTGTGAAGGAGTCTGATGCTTACAGCGGGCATTTTTCACTATGGCCACTGCTATAAGCAAATAAGACAATTGTTGCAGTGCATGTGAAGCATGAAGTGAGTTGGTCTGCCTGGTATCTTCTGTAGCCTCTGCTATAGGCAGCTCAGGTCTGCTGTTGAAGCTAGATGTGGATTTGGTCCCTAAAACTTTGCTTCTGCCATTGCTGCAGGCAGATGAGGCCCACTGCAGCCACTCAGCATTGGTCTTCCCACTAAGTTTCTCCTGGGCTTCCTTTATTCCAGTCCTCTGGACAGATAGAGTGAGCTTTTCTTGTTTTCATTTTTTGTTTTTCTTTTTGTCTATTCATGCTGGTGCTTCTAACTTCAGATCTTTCTAGTACCCAGTCCAGATTTATGACAGCTAAAAAAGAAAGTCCTAGGGACTCCCCTTGGTGGTGTTCCTGAATATTACTGAGTAGGTTCTCTGACCATAATGAAGTCAAACTAGAGGTAAATAGCAGAACAGCAACAGGAAAACATTCAAGATCTTAGAAATTAAACCATATACTTTCAAAACAATATAAGAGTAACAGGATAATCGCAAATAAAGATTTTTAATGCACGTATTACTGAATCAAATAAAATATGTCATATAAAATATGTGCGATATAGCTAACACAATGCTCAGAGAAAATTTTCTAACACTAAATGCTCACACTAGAAAAGAGCAAAAGTATCAAATCAATGGGTTTATTTTCTACCTCATGAACTAGAAGAAAGAAAGCAAAATAAACCTGAAGCAAGGTAAAGGAAAGGAATAATGTAGACAGCATAAATTAATAAAATTACAAATATAGAAAGTCATGATACAAACAAAAGAAAGAAAAGCAAAAAAAGAAAAAGAAAAATTAAAATGGCAAATTTAAGCCTGATATGGTTTGGCCATGTCCCCACCCAAATCTCAACTTGAAATTTATCCCCCAGAATTCCCACATGATGTGGGAGGGACCCATGGGGTGGTAACGGAATCATGGAGGCCAGTCTTTCCTGTGCCATTCTCATGATAGTAAGTCTCATGAGATCTAATGAGTTTATCGGTGGTTTCTGCTTTTGCATCTTCATCATTTTTCTCTTACCATGGCCATGTAAGAAGTGACTTTTGCCTCCTGTCATGATCCTGAGACTTCCCCAGCCATGTGGAAGTGTAAGTTCAATTAAACCTCTTTTTCTTCACAGTCTCAGGTATGTCTTTATCAGCAGTGTGAAAACGGACTAATACAAAGCTATATATATATATATATATATATATATATTTTAAAATTAGTGAAAGGCCAGCAAAAAAAGAAGAAGAAGAAAGAGAAGGAGAAGGAGAGACAAATTAGGTGTGTTCATTGTTGCTTCCTAGAGCCTCTCCCACCCCCATATGTACTCCTGTGGTGCCATGGGAAATAGTGCTTGTTCAAAGGAAACGGAATTTATTTTGCTTTGCTTCCATAGAGACAAGATGGTGGACTAGACACAGCCGGGGGGTGCTGCTCCCACCAAGAAAGACCAAATTATTGAGTAAACCACCATATTTTAATCAGACTTTCAGAGAGAAAACACTGAGAATGGATGGAGAGGCAATGCTAAAGCTGAAGACTGAAGAAGGAGGAAGCTGGAAATCCTCCAGGGGGTACATGAACTTTAGGGTTAGGTCCCCAGCAGAGAAGCTCCTGGGAAAGGGGTGAGTGAGGGATAGCTCATTCTCACCATGGACCTCCAGGATTCTAGTTACAGAGGAACCCATGTTCCTCATGGATTTGTGAGCTGAGAGGGTCATCTCAGGGAGCAGACACAGCCCTTCACTTGTCGTGGAGCCTGGGAGATTTTTGTGCCCTGGGTAGATGAAGCAGAGAGCAGCCATAGATGTCCATCCTCCAGGGGTCCCCATATACCTCTAGGAGGTGCTAGCCACAGCTGACCTGTGAGACAGGAGAGAGTGGGGCCCGTTTCACCACAGGACTGGGTTGCATTTCTTCTGCAAACCCTTCTGCCCACCAGCCCCTCCCGGGGCCCATGCTTAGCTGCCCCACAGGAGCAGTTGCACAGCCTGCCTCCACAACCTAGCCTCAGTGTGTTGCTCCACCTGAGTACTTTACTGGTGACACGGGGGCACATCAGATCCCCCAGTACAACCTTGAGCTGCTGGAAGTTCAAGTGCCTTTAGGGCTAGGGCACACAACTTCAGAGTACAACCAAGATCTATAGCAGGCACTCAAGCATGGGAGGAGTCCCCACCTTCAGAGCACTGAGAGGGGTGAGATGTGCAGGTTCCTGGGCTGGAGCGAGAGCAGGGCATGCCTCCCTCCTCAGAGGCAGTTCAGAAAGGGTGTGGCATATCTCACTGCTATGCCTCTGCTCCAGGAAGCCCCATCACCCAGAACACCTAACAAAAGAAGCACGGGTACAGCGCCAGCAATCAGAGGAGGCTCCCCCAAGGTCCAAAATGAACCTGGTGATAGGATCATCTCTCTCCACCCCCTACAGCAGAGCATGCTTGTGAATTTGAGGAAGTACAAAAGAGCCCTGTAGCTGGGTATTAGCCTAGCTACAGGCCATCAATCTTAAGCATCATCTGCTGGATCACAGCCCAAATCATAACACCAAAATTATTTTGATAATATATACATCTGTGAAACAAAGCACAATAATTCACTCACATGTAAATGTCTTAGACCCTCTGAAAGCGCCCAGAAATGAAGCCAACTGACTGTATTCACCTTACACAACAGTAAAAGGAACATCAATCCTCCCAGATAAGAATCAATGCAAGAACTCTGGCAATTCAAAAAGCCAGAGTGTCTCCTTACCTCCAAACAAGTCCCAAGCAATAGTTCTTAACCAGTCCGAAATGACTGAAATAATAGACACAGAATTCAGAATTCGAATGGCAAGGAAGCAGATCAAGATTCAGAAGAAAGCTGAAACTCAACCCAAGGAATCCAGGAGTACAGTAAAACAATCCAAGAGCTGAAAGATGACGTATTTCAAGAAAGAACCAAACTAAATTTCTAGAACTTAAAAAGTCACTATAAGAATTTTATAATACAGTCAAAGTATTAACAGCAGAATAGACCAAGCTGAGGAAAACATTCTCAGAGCTCAAAGAGTGGATCTTTAAATCAACTCGGACAGACAAAAATAAAGAAAAAAGAATTTTAAAAAAATGAACAAAACTACCAAAAAAATGAGATTATATAAAGAGATTAAATATATGAATGATTGGCATTCCTGAGAGAGGAGAATAAGTAATTTGGAAAATATATTTGGAGATACAGTCCATAAAAATTTCCCTAATCTTGCTAGAGAGGTTGACAAGAAAATCCAAGAAATACAGAGAACCCTGGCTAAATAGTATACAAGACAACCACGCCCAAGGCACGTATTCATCAGATTCACCAAGGTCAATGCAAAAGAAAAAATTGTAAAGGCAGCTAGAGAGAAAGGTCAAGTCACATAGACAGTGAACACATTAGGCTAGCAGCACACTTCTCAGCAAAAAACATTACAAGCCAGAAGAGATTGGGGGCCTATTTTCAGTATCCTTAAAGAAGAGAAATTCCAACCAAGAATTTCATATCCTGACAATCTAAGCTTCATAAGTAAAGTAGTAATAATTTTTTTAAGACAAGCTAATGCCAAGGGAATTCATTTCAAACAGAAAAGTCTTAAAGAGGTCCTTAAGGGAGGGCTGAACATGAAATCAAAAGAACAACATCTGCTACCACAAAAACACACTTAAGCACATAGCACATAGACACTATAAAGCAATCACACAGTCAAGTCTATATAATAACCAGCTAATGGCAAAATGACAGGATAAAAATCACACATAACAATACTAACCTTGAATGGAAATGGACTAATTGTCCCACTTAAAAGACATAGAGTGACAACCTGAAAAGAAAAAAAGAAAATGAAAAAACAAGACCCAACCATCTGTTTTCCTCAGCAGACCCTGCTCACTTCTAACAACACCCACAGGCTCAAAGTAAAGGGTTAAAGAAAGATCTACCAAGCAAATGGAAAGAAAAAAAAAGTAGGAGTTGCTATTCTCATATTACATAAAACAGATTTTAAACTAATAAAAATAAAGAAGGACAATGAAGAGCATTGTATAATGTTAAAGCATACAATACAAGAAGAAGACTTAAGTGTCTTAAGTATATATGCACCCACCATTGGAGCAATCAGCTTCATAAAACAAGTTCTTGGTCTATAAAGAGACTTAGGCAACCACACAGTAATAGTGAGAGACTTCAACACCCCACTGACAGCATTAGATCTTCAAGACAGAAAGCTAACAAAGAATCTCTGGAGCTAAACTGTTCTCTTAATCAACTGTGCCTCATAGACACCTATAAAACACTACCGGCAACAACCACAGAATATACAATCTTCTAATCTGCACATGGAACATATCCTAAGATCGACCACATGCTCCATCATAAAGCAAGTTTCGATAATTTTTTAAAATAAAATTATTCTAAGCATACTCTTGAACCACAGTACAATAAAAGTAGAAATACAAATCAAGAAGATCTCTCAAAACTAAACAAATACATGGAAATTAAGCAACTTGCTCCTGAAGAACTCCTGGGTGAACATTAAAATAAAGGCAGGAATTTTTTTAAAAATTTGAAGCTAATGAAAGTAGGATACAATTTACCAAAATATCTGGGATACAGCTAAAGAATGTTAAAAAGAAAATTTATTGCCCTAAATGTCTTCACCAAAAAGTTAGAAACATCTCAAATTCTTAATAATCTGATGTTGCAACTAAAGAAACAAGAAAAAAAACCTATCAAGAAGCTAATAGAATAAAAGAAATACTCATAATTAGATAACTTGATAAAATTGGATGCCAAAATCCATACAAAGTATCAATGAAACAAAGGATAGGTTTTTCAAAACAAAAACTAAAACAAGATTGATAGAGTGTTAGCTAGATTAACAAAGAAAAAAATGAGAAGATACAAATAAATACATCAGAAATGACCAAGACAGCATTACAACTAATACCACAGAAATACAAAAGCTTCTCAGAGAATACTATAAGTAACTCTAAGCGCACAAATCAGAAATTCCAAAAAAAAAAAAAAAAGAATTACTAGAAATATGCAATCTTCCACAATTGAATCATGAAGAGATAGAAACTTTGAATAGACCAATATGGGGCTCTGAAATCGTATCAGTAATTAATAATAATAATAATAATAAAATCCTACCAACCAAAAAAGCCTGGGCTAGAGGGACTCATAGATAAATCCAATCAGACATAAAAAGAACTGGTACAAATCCTACTGAAACTATTCCCAAAATTCAAGGAGGTGGTGCTCCTATCTAACTCATTTCATGAAGCCAGCACTAGCCTAATAAAAAATCTAGCAGAGACATGACAAAGAAAGAAACCTTCAAGACAATATCCCTGATAAACACAGACACAAAAATCCTCAACAAAATTCTAGCAAACCAAAAGCAGCAGCACATCAGAAAGTTAATTCCCAAATAGGCTTTATTCCTGGGATGCAAGGTTGGTTTAATATACATAAATCAATAAATGTGATTCACTAAACAGAATTAAAAACAAAAACCGTATGATGATGTCAGCAGATGCAGAAAAAGCTTTTGATAAAATCTAACATCTTTTTATGATAAAAACTATCAAGAAGCTAGGCACTAAACGAACATACCTTAAAATAATAAGAGCTATCTATAACAAACCCACAGTCAACATCGTATTGAATGGTCAAAAACTGGAACCTTTTTGAGAACTGGAACAAGACAAGAGTGCCTACTCTCACTGTTCCTATTCAACATAGTACTGGTTCTAACCAGAGCAATCAGAGGAGAGAAAGAATCAAAGGCACCCTAATAAGAAAATAACTCAAACTGTCTCTCTTCACTAGTGATATAATTCTATACCTAGAAAACTCTAAAGAATCCAGCAAAAGGCCCTTAGAACTGGTGAAAAACTTCAGGGATGTTTAAGGATACAAAATCAATGTACAGAAATTACTAGCATTTCTATATACCAATAATGTCCAGTGTGAGAGTCAAATCAAGAACACCATCCTATTTACAATAGCCAAAAAGAAGAATAAGTACTTAGGAATACAGCTAACTAAGGAGGTAAAATATCTCTACAAGAAGAACTAAAAACACTGCTGAAGAAGATGAGACATGACACAAAGAAATGAAATGAAAAAAAAAAAATCTCATGCTCATGGATTGTAAGAATCAATATTGTGAAAAGGCCATACTGGCCAAAACACTAGTCCTATCAAACTTCCAATGACATTCTTCACAGAATTAAGAAAAACTATTCTAAAATTCACATGGAATCAAAAAATGCCTGAATAGTCAAAACAATCCTAGGCAAAAAGAACAAAGCCAGAGGCATCACACTACCCAACTTGAAACTGTACTGTATGGCTACAGAAACCAAACATCATGCATCTGGTACAAAAACAAACACACAGACCAAGACAACAGAATATAAAACTTGGAAATAAAGCCACACACCAACAAACATCTGATCTTTGATTTTTGACAAGGCTGACAAAAACAATCAATGGGGAAAAGACTCCCTATTCAATAAATGGTGCTGGGATAACTGGCTAGCCATACGCAGGATATTGAAATTGGACTCTTTCTTTACACCACATGCAAAAATTAACTCAAGATGCATTAATATTTAAATATAATATCTCAAACTATAAAAAATCCTAGAAGAAAACCTAGGAAATACCCATCTCAACATTGGTCTTGGTAAAGAATTTTTAACTATGTCACCAAAATCAATTGCAACAAAAACAAAAATTGACAAGTGAAACCTAATTCAACTTAATAGCTTCTGCAGAGCAAAAGAAACTATCAACAGAGTAAACAGACAATCTACAGAATGGGAGAAAATATTCACACACTATGCATCCAGCAAAGGTCTAATACACAGAATCCATAAGGAACTTAAATCAATTAGCAAAAAGCAAATAATCCCATTAAAAATGGGCAAGTGACATGAACAGACACTTCTCAAAGGAAGACATACAAGCAGTCAACAAATACATTTGTTTGTTTTCATCATTACTTCTCGTCAGAGAAATGCAAATCAAAACTACAATGAGATACCATGTCACATTAGCCAGAATGGCTATTATTAAAAGTCAAAAAGATAACTGATGCTCACAAGGTGGTAGAGAAAAAAGGAAGGCTTATACACTGTTGGTGGTAGAGAAAAAAGGAAGGCTTATATACTGTTGGTGGCACATAAATTCATTCACTCACTATGGAAAGCAGTTTGGAGATTTCTCAAAGAACTTAAAACAGAATTCAATTTGACACATCAATGCCATTATGTGGTGCATATCAAAAGGAAAATAGATTATACCAAAAGGATATATGCTTTTGTATGTTCATCACTGTGCTATTCACAATAGCAAAGATGTGGAATCAACTTAGTTGTCCATCAGTGGCCAACTGCATAAAGAAAATGTAAATATACATCATGGGATACTATGCAGCCATGACAAAAGAACGAAATCATGTCCTTTGCTGCAACAGGGATTGTTAGTTATTATGCCTTTAGATTGCAGTGTGAAGGCCATAATCCTAAGTGAATTAATGCAGGAACAGAAAGCCAAATACCATGTGTTCTCCCTTATAAGTGGGAGCTAAACATTGACCACAGATGGATACAAACATGGGAAAAACGGATACTGCAGGCTACTAAAGGAAGAAGAAACCAAGACGGCCATGGTTTGAAAACCTACTTGATGGGTTTCACTATTTGATTTTCAAATGTTGAACTAACCCTACTACCTGGAAAAATCTTGCTTGGTCAATAAATTACTGAATCAATTTGTCAATATTTTGTTGAGAATGCTCACATGTATTCTCACTACTTGGATGCAATATACCCATGTAACAAACCTGCACGTATACCTCTTGTATCTAAACTAAAAGTTAAAATTGCAAAAAAGACAAATTACTAATATCAAGTATAAACAAAAATATTGTTGTATATACTTTATTCATTTAAAGAATAAGAATACTGTAAATTACTTTATGCTCATCCATTCAAAAACTTAGAAAATATGGAACAATTCTTTCAAAAAACACAAACTAACCAAACCTAATTGAGATAGGCAATTTGAATAGTTCTATAACCATAGAAAGAATTAAATTTATAATTAAGTTCCTGGTCATGCCTAAGCTGCTGCACTGGAGAATTTCATCAAACATTTAAGGAAGAACTAATACCAATATTATACAATCTGTAACAGAAAATAGAAGAGGAAGGCATATCCCCCAACTTATTTTATGGGACTCATTCCTATGCCAAAAATAGACAAACAAAACACATACAAAAAATAAAATACAGGCCTGTATTTCTCATAATTATATATGTGAGCATTCTCAACAAAATATTGACAAATTGATTCAGTAATTTATTGACCAAGCAAGATTTTTCCAGGTAGTAGGGTTGGTTCAGCATTTGAAAATCAAATAATGTAATCCATCATGTCAATAGACCAAAAGAGAAAAATCACATAATTATATCAATTGGCAAAGCACATATAAAATTGTGAGTATCAGAAATACACAAAGAAACTCTGAAAAGTAGACAGCAAAAAACAAACACTCCAACTATAAAATGGGCAAAAGACATAAACAGATATTTCACAAATAAGAATATAAAGATGGCAAAGCAGCACATATAAATATAATATCTTTATCCATTAGGTAACTGAAAATTAAAACTACAATGAGATATCACAATACATCTATCACAATGGCTAATATAAAAGCACCACCAAATGCTTATAAGAATTTGTGCAAATGGGATTAGTCGTATATTGTTAATGGGTATATAAAACGGTACTGTCACTCTGTAAAGCAATTTGATAATTTCTTAATAATTAAAAAAATCATGCAATTAATAAGACCTAGTAGTTGCATTCATGTACATTTGCCCCAGGACAATTGAAAATTATGTTTACAATAAAATCTGTGTGTACATAAATGTTTGTAACATCTTTGTCATAATAGGTCCAAACTGGAAACAACACAAATGTTATTCTTGGGCATTTGGATATATACATGGTTACATGGATATATGGTTAAACAAACTGTATTATACCCATATCCTAGAATACTACCCAGCAATAAAAGAGAATAAACAACTGAACACATGCTACAATTTGGATGAACCTTCAGGGAATTATGCAGAGTGTAAACAAGCCAGTCCCTAAAATTCTTAACTGTATTGTTTCCTTAATATAATATTCTTGACATGACAAAATTATAGAAATGGAGAATGGATTATTATCTGTGGTGTAATTGGTTGTGGTTATGAAAGAGCTGTGGAAGGGATCCTTGTAGCAATGGAACTGTTGTGTACTTTGACCCCTGTAATTTATATGAGCCTACACATGTGATAAATCATATAGAACTAAAATCACACAGACACACATGAATAAATACAGGTACAATCAAATATATCTGAGTAATATTAGTGGATTCTATCAATGGAATATATTGGTAGTGATATTGTATACCATAGTTTTACAAGATATCATTTGGGAAATTGAGCAAGATGAACATAGAATCTCCTTGTGTTTTTTATTCTGTACATGTATATACAATTATTTCAAAATTAAAAAGTCTATTTTAAAAAATCTGTGCCAGTATTCAGGGAAATGCTTTACATGAACAGTGCGTACAATGCCTAAATAATTAAGAATGAGGGTTGCAGATTATATTAACATGGTAGATTGTGTCTGTTGAGTTAGGAACTGTGAAGGTCTGAGCCTTTGCTGTACTTGCAAAGACATAAGACTAGAAACACAAACACTGTATTACTTATGGCAGAAGTGGCAGTCAGAATATAATCAGTCCTAGATCCCCAATCCGTGATCCTCTTGCAATGTTATAAAAAGTGTTAAATGTTACCCATACATGCAGTGGTAAGTATTATAGAAGAGGAAATCTGAAATTAGGATCTGGTTCTGATGTCACATAAGGGCTTCCGGTGTCTGGTCCATTCTTCCTTCTAGGGGGAAAAAATGGGAATTTATCTTTAGTCTTCAATCCTCTTTGAGAAGAGGAGGGTAAATTTATTATCCTGGAATGGCTTTGGAGAGGGGAAAATACTTTCATTATGATACTGTTCAGAAAATAAGCCTACCCACAAACTAGAAGGGAGACACTATTTCTTGTGTCCAAGAATGTTTATTATGCTAATTTCCTTTAAAAAGGGGTCAGTGCCCTTTGCTCAGGAAATCTATACAGCAATATGACATGCTCGTGGAGATTTGTTCCCCAGCATGAGAAAGATTATTAGAAAGCATAAAAAGAGTTTACATTTCATCCTATTATCCATCCTTTCGACTCATATTTGTCCCATTATAGAATTATTTATTGAGTACTTACCTTTCAGATATTTTTGTCATTTTGGGATAAAATAAAAATGTTCATGGCTTTATAGAACCAAGATTGTATTTGGTGATAAAGACAGATAACAAAAAGTACAGCATATAAATAAGGGCTAATATAGACATAAATATATAGAGAATTTTCATAGTAACCCTAAGGATATTTAATTTTTCAGAAGAGAGAAGGCAAGAATATGTGATGCAAGATGGCAACAATAGACCTGGGGACTAATAAAGAGAAGAGGGAGAGAGGAGGGCAAGCGTTAAAAAACTTACTGTTGAGTGCTATGCTCACTATCTGGATGACGAGATCATTTGTATCCCAAACCTAAGCATCATGCATTATACCCATGTAACAATCCTGCACATGTACCCCTTGCATCTGAAAGAAAAGTTGATTTTAAAAAAATTAGTTAGACAACAGTAACAACAATCTAGTTCTGGGCTAAAAAGTGCCTTAAAAATAATGGTCTTGGAGAAAAGTGAAGATATTCAAGAAGGTATTCTTTTAGGTATTCTTTTTTTTTTTTTTTTTTAAGAATATTTGAAAACGTTCTTTTCAAGCTCCACTGATTGACAGCTGTGGTTGCCTAGAGACTAAGAACACTTAATGAGTTTCCATTGTTCGGTAATCATGCCTGATTGTATCTCAGACAGATTAGAGATAGGTTGAGCATTCAGTGATAGAAACACGTAATATGCAGGGGTATCAGGTGCCCACAATTCCTACTTCCCCCTTAAGGCTTGGGAAAAAAGTCTCTCCCCTCTTAAGGCTTGAGAAAGAATTGGAAACATATTAATGGGATGGGTGATGAGAAAATTTAGCCACTCAGTAGCACAGTAGTACCCTCTTTAACTGGAGAACATACCTTCCAAGACCCTCAGTAGATGCTTGAAAATGAAGTTGGTACCAAATCTTATATATGCTGGGTTTTTACTTGTATTACATACCAATAATAAATGTTATTTTATTATTTATTTAATTTATAAATGTTATGTGAGTATGGTCTCTCTCAAAATATCTTATTGTACTGTATTCACCATTCTTGTGATGATACAAATTGATAAAATGTCAACATGATGAGATGAGGTAAGGTGAACGACACAGGCATTGTGACATACTACAGAAAATACATAAGAAGGAGGAATCATCTGCTTTGGGTAATCCTGGAACAGCAAGCCATAATGTTGATGGTTGGATGCCAGGAGCAGATGATGTCTATGACAAATAGAGTATGCAGTCTGGATACCCTGGACAAAGGGATGAGTTATGTCCCAGGCAGGACAGATAAGGATGGGTATGCAGTTTCATTGTGCTACTCAGAACAGTGTGCAATTTAAAACCTATGAATTACTTATTTCTGGGAATTTCCATTTAATATTTTCAGACCCTGGTTGATTGAGGATAACTGAAACTGTGGAAATAAAAATACTTATAAAGGAGATTACCATATTAGCTTTACTAGTCTTATCAAAATTAGTTTTGATAAATTATTGTATCAAGAAAAGGTAATTTAGAGAAGCTTAGAGTTTGCATACGTTTTTCCAGGTGAACATAGAACAAAAATGAAAATAGACTATTAGTACAGGTTATTTGCAGGTTATTTGCAAGAATAATAGATAAAAACATGAAGAACTTGATGTTTATGTAGGCTGTACATATTTTAGTGTTTACTTACACCAAGAAATGATAACTACTTGAGGTGATGGATATTCTAAATATCATGATTTGATCATGACACATTGTATGTTTGTGCCAAAATATCACATATATCCCATAAATATATGCTATTATGTATTAATGAAAATAATTTGTAAAAGAGTGCTTAACTGTCTAACAAAATAAACACTGTGACAAACACTTTATGTTTGATAGTAAACTATACGATTGCTTCCAGCCAAATCTAAAATTTTCATCAAACTACAGCTTTCAATCCACACTAACAATTTAATTAAAACGTAATAGAAAACCCAGATATCTGTGCTATGAGGCATGGAAAAGTCTCTCCTAGAAACAGGGTCACAAGCAGTCCACTCTGTAGACGGCCTCTGATAAACTAGTAAGAGTTACTTCTGGTCAGATGTCATCCTGTGCATGATTGATGGGCTTAGGTATAATTTAATATAATTTTTTCTATTGCCATAAACTTTATATAAGCATAGAATTAACTATTCTGTAAAAGTAATTCAGAGTATTTTGAAGCTTTTCTGCATTGCCAGATATTGAAGCTGTTTCTAAATTTTTATCTTATAAATAAATGACGGAATGAGTATCTTAGTGCTTAATTATGTTGGATATCAGGGCTTATTTCACGAAGAGTGAACTATGGTATGTAAAATTACGTGCAAATGTTTTGAGGTGATGTTTTCAAAATTATTAGTATTCTTTTCCTGCTTTATTCACTGCAATTCAGACTATTTCTTGTTTGATGAAAATATTTAGCTACTGTACAAACACATTAAAGGGAAAGATAAAGGAAATATGCAGTGACACAGCTTATGACATCACCTCTAGCTTATAGAAACACTAAATGCCACAAGTACATGAATTGTTGCACTATGGCAGGGGTTGGCAAACTCTTTCAATGAAGGTCCATATTGTAAAAGTTTTAGGCAGTACGGAACATACAATCTCCTTTGCAACTACTACTCTGCTCTTGTAGTATGAAGTCAGTTACAGACCATATGCAAAGGAATTACATAGTGTGTTCCAATTACACATTTTTAGGCATTTGTTTGATTAAATCTGTTTTAATGTACAGCTTTATGATTAACACCGAGGTTTAAGAATTTGGATTTTTGATAATCAATCTGTACCTTTTTGTGAATTTATTCCGTAATTTCAAATTTTTATTTTTATTCTTTGCTTTTTTACCATACTGGCAATTTAATAATTATTTGATTGGTCAACTATGTTATAAAAATGAAGGCTTATATTATCTAGTTTAGAAAAAAACTGACAAGTTATTTTCTTAATTTCATGATTCATATACTGTCACATCACAGAGAACAGGCAATGGCTGGAGTTGGTATGGGTTGGAAGGAAACTTTTGATGATTGCTGTTATTATGTTTGTTTTCTTAGTTTTTGTTTTCTGCCTTTATTTTTTATTATATATGCTGCAATATTAATTGATGTTTTTGACTATCACCCAGGAAGTGTGGAGAACAAACAATGTAAGAAAGAGGGATGCCAAATGCCTTGCCCATGCTGCTCCAGATCTTCACTTAGTGTTTATGAAAAGTTTCCATAGGCTATGATTTGTTTGCATTTATCTCTCTAGCCCACATCCTCTCTAGGTAACATTCTTTTACTATCTCATTGCTATACACACTGAAGAAAATTCACTATCTTGTTATCTGAAGGTGTAATCACTGGTCTTCTTTAAACTAGGTATTTGAGGTACTGGATATATCAACTTATATGAATTCAGTCTACTGCCCTAAAAATGTGGGACTGAGTTTGTTTTTATTCCCTCTCCAAGTTAATGAGTGAAAAAATATGTAAATAAATTTGGAAAAGTCTTGAGAAGTCTCTGAGGCCATTATTTGCAAGGGAGAATTCAAGAGCTAAGGGCATGTGGCATGAAGCCCCATCCACTCTTCTTTAACTCAGGAAATTCAATAAGGAGAGAATGTGACTCTGAGCAAAATATGGAAGGTGTGATGTTGGGTGGTATTCTTCAAGTACTCTTGCTGTAATTGATCATGATGTATCTAAAGACATTGTGTTTGTTCATATAGGAGTAGCTGTATGAATTGTAGTATGTATGTATGGTTGAATTTAAATTTCTATATCTGGATCTAACTCTGGGTGATAAAATTCAGGGGGTTTCTGTTCTTTATGAACAGAACACTTATTCAATAAATATGTATTACTGCCCAGCAATATCCATGAAATTGGTTATGTTAGATTGTGCTGTCCAATTCTTTCAGTAAAAATAGCATGATATTTTGTGTCAGAATGACCAGACTTTAAACCTCACTCTGACCAAGTTGACCTGAATGTTCACCTCAGCTTGTCTTAACTTTGGACAGGCTTCTTCCTGACTCCAAGTCCCTGACTTTCCTTTTCTTAGAGCATTTACTTTAGAAAACTTGCCATTGTAAATTATTTCTCTGTCCTTTGAGATGTAAATTTTTAAAAAGCCTCTTACCAGTTTTACAATCCAGGACATTCTTTTTCGATGCCCTGGGGACTCTCTCTTTGAAAGGTAAAGATTAGGAAGACAGTGCACCCAGCTCCTAGTCTCTGTGGGTGATCAGGGGACTAACTTCAGTGGGCTCCTTGCTCCAAGTTGTAAAACCACCTCTGGCCATGAAGGTAAGAAGAGAAAGTTTAGCTTTCCTTTGGGTAAGGCCAATTAAGAAACTCAGATGACCTAGGAATCACCCACCCCACCTCTTAAAATTCTTCCCACTCTTTGTTCCATGAAGGTGAGTTTCCAGGCTTTGTCTGTGTTCTCTCCCCTGTTGCTGGCATTTCTATCAGAATAAATTGCCGTTTGCCCATCTTGTCTGCTGTGACTTTTCTATATACTAGTTCTTTGACATGAGTTGCTAAACTTCTCTGTGTCTTGGTTTCTGCATTTGTAAAATAAGGACAGGAATCTCTATCTGACAGAATTATTGAGAGTATTCAATGAAAAAATGCATGTTAGCACATGACATGGACGTGCATTATACAATGAATAAATTCTGTTTTTTTTACACCGATCCTTCATCAGGAGAATACGCTTTAAGTGCACACTAACTGACTTTTCTAACATTGACCTTGGCTTTCTACACACATGTCCATATCAAATGTATGGAGGAATGTGTGTATCCTTTACCTGTATGCTGGATTCCCTAAACATTAACCTGAAACTATCTTACAGTTGTCTCTCTCTACTTTTATGATAATCACTGTTGAAATCTAGTCCCTAGAGAGTCTACTAAGAGAAAGAACTGCTCAAGTGAGACTCAATCCAAGGCTTCAAAAACTTACATATAATGGTGGTTGATGACAAGCATGTAAACAAATAAAAATTAAGTAATGCAGAATAGAGAGCTATAAGAGAAGTACAAGGACAAGATGATAAAATGAAAATTGTCCCCTTACTACCTTTGAAATGCAAAAACAAACTTTGACTCTCGGAAAGACTTCTGCTCCATTATTTAAATTAAAAATAATGAGTTTAATTGAAACATCTGGTTTCTGAGTTTCCCATAGTAGAGAAACTTGTCCTAGCAGCCAGAACAAATTGTTCCTAAATGACCCTCTTCTGTCCTCTAGTGGTAATCTGTAGAATTACCTCATCCTCAGTTCAAGATTGACCCACCCCTTTGTTGAAAATAATTTTCCCAAATCCTGCATTTGAGGAGTAGGAATGTTGAAATATTCTCTAAGCAAACTAAGGCCACAGCAAATAATTTCATATTCTCTGAAAACATAATAAAAGTGAGTATCACCATAGACAGGCTCCACATTTATCCTTGGTTCTGTCAGTTTGACCAAAGGTAGTTACCATGTTTAACTAGGAAGAAATAATGATAATTAGACTAAAAAAGAATAAAAGAAGCAAACTTAATTGACCATTTACCACATGTTAGGGACTCCATTGAATGTTTCATGTACATTCTTTCATTTGATTCTCACAAGAAACTGTGAGGTAGATACTACGGACACATTATAGATAGAGACTAAGGGTTAGAGTGGTTAAGTGTCTTGCTCAAGATCAAACAGGCATCAAGCAAAATATTTGGTATCAAGTGAAATATATGGGATCTGGCCCAGCTGTCTGACTCCACAGCCCTTAGATTTAAGCCTTATACATTCTTCTCTACCTATTAAACTTACTGCAAATAAAATTTCCCAGGTGGCAACAAATTTCAGCCAGAATACAAATGGTATCATTTCTTTGCCCCATATTTTCTTCTATTGTCACATTTCTGTGCTATATATATCCAAATTTATTTTTAAAATGTCTAAAGAGGTTAATGTTACTTCTTCCTTTTTCATTCATACCTCAGTCCACCTTGTTCTGGATTCTGGCTTCAAACCATCCTACTGAAAATGCTTTTGTTAAGGTTACCAATGACCTGTGTCAGGTACCACGGAACAAGAATGGGGTATGTAGATCCCCAGTGACATTTACTCAAATCCTCAAAAGACTTACATCTAATAGACCACTCTCTCCTTTAAAAAAATGTTATTTTGTCTCTTATTACTTTTTTTTTTAAGTCTTTATTTTTTCTTCCTCCTCTTTCTTCCCCCTTTTCACCTTTCTCTTCATCTTCATCTCTCTGGATGCTTTTTAATTTATTTTATAGGCTCACATACTCTATTTGAATTCAGGATAAAGAACTTTTCAGCCACAATTTTTCGCTCTCTGTTTATTCCTCGATATTAAAAAAAAGTAATATCCATGTATTAAAAAAAGTAATATCCATATATTAAAAAATACATTTATCCAAGTGTAAAAAATACATTTATCCAGTTTACAGTCATATTTGTAAAAATACATGTATCCAGTTTACAGTCACATTTGTATCTCTAGCTAAGAAATGTTTAAAAAAGTAAAAATACATGTATCCAGTTTACAGTCACATTTGTATCTCTAGCTAAGAAATTTTCTATGAGATCCCTATCTAAGTAATTGACATCTCCTCTTCCAAGTCTCAAATTTATCTGAAACTAAATATATCCTAAATATTTATCTCGGATTTTCTCACCAAGTCAAAACATCTTTCTCCATACCTAGTACCTCACATTCTGTCTTATCTCAATAATTATCATATTTATCTAAGCTACTCTTCAAACTAGAAATGTTCGACCCATACTTTATCTCCACTTCCTTTCCCCCTTATCCCAAACATATAACCAATCAGTAATTCTGTCTCCATTCTTTTCTCCAACTCCCCATCCAACAGCATTACCCAGAACAGTGACGTCAATCTCCATACCTGCTGCAAAACCCCCAGCCCGTTCACTTGTTCCAGCCTAGCCTAATGCTGCCAGAGCGCTAAAAAAATAATAATAATAAAAATTTAAAAAGCTTCTTAATATTCTATTATTTCACTTACCTAATCAAAGTCATTTCAAGGCTTCTTATTTCACTTAGAATAAAACCTAAACCCTGCAATTGTCAGCATAATTCAGCCTCCACCCATGTTTTCTTACACTCTTCACCTTGAGCAAAACTCCAGCCACTCTCATCTCCTTTCATTTCCTCCCACACACTCTACTTCTGTTTCCAACCCTGAGTTCCTGGATCCTTATATCCTAGTTGTGAGAAACAACAAAAAGCACCATGTACTGGTTTCTGTTTCAAGGCTTTTAACATGCCCTGAATAATTTTCTGCCCCCACAAAGTGTTGCCATGCAGCTACGCATACTCAGCCAATCAACACATTTACTTTTCTTGCTTTGCTATTAATTACTATATAATTTTTCCACGTCACTTACCATTTCCCACATAATATAGAAGTCTCTTGTTAACTATGTTTCACTGTTTGCACAACTTTCTTCAATGGAATGTAGACTTCATGAGGGCAAGGACCTTTGTCTTGTTCATTTGTATGACCTTCCATAATAAGGCATTGCACATAGTAGAAGCACCATCATTATTTGATCAATGAATGACAAAACGAGTGTGTTATTTTAGGAAATCTATATCATGCAAAGAAAACGTGAATGTGAACAGCATGTTTTAGCATACCCACTCAAAACCCGTCTACTTTTACTCAAATTCATTTTTTCCCTCTGTTTAAATAAATTGAAATTGTCTGGCATAATAAAAATTATGCTTTATTTTATTTGGCAAAATACCTGTGACAGATATGGTTATTGCTCATTTGTTACCATACTTTCCAGACATCTATTGAAAACCAAGATCTTAAAGAAAACTAAGATGCAAGTTTAAGGAGCTAATCTGAACTGTCAACACATTATTATTTTTCACTCTTATTCATGTTACTACATGAGCATATTATAAAGAGCATAAGAGAGAAAATGCTCTTATTATAAAATAAGATTTGCTAGAGCACATGTTTTTGTTCACTATGGTAACTAAATCTTCCAATATGCAGGCACTAAGTTCATGCAATTCAACTGTTTTGGAAATACTAAAATAGAAATATTTAATGTTATCAAAGTGTCTTAAAAAAAAACAAACCCAGCCAGTTGCCAGTTCCAGTTGCAAGAAGTTCAAGGTTGTTGATGTCTTAGAATCTGTATGTTAGTTGATAATTTAGATATATTTAACTCAATAAAGTTACCTTATTTTAGCAACCAGGAAATAAAAACAGGTCATAGGAAGGCTCTCTATTTAAAGAAGACTAAAATGTATACACCATCTTAGAATTGAGATGTTTTAAATCTCTTATTCAAATAATATAATAGTGTTGACATATGAATTACAAAATCAATATAAAATGCATAGTGTTATTCTGTTTTCCTTACTTTCTTATTCTAGATTACCAGAATAAATGTTCTTAAAGAGGATTTGAAGAATATATTGAAAAATTAAAGTATACGGATAAGCATATTTTTCTAAACTCATTTTAATTCTGATATCATTAATTCTTGTCTCTTTAAATGTTTTTTTTACAATATGTTTATTTCCAAATATATTGCTGGCTCTGTTGTCACTTTATAATATCATGGCCTTGAGATCCCTTGTATAAACTAAGTACTTAGAAGAAAATTAATATATAGAATTCATTTTAGATTCATCTTCTCATGCTTCTATTTTTAAAATAACACTTGTTTTGTGTTATTTCCTACTCTCTTAAAATAACTTTTTATGAACTAAGGAAATTGACCAATGATGGTCTTACATTAATAATTTATTTTGTTACTAACGTTCTATTGTGGTATAGTATATATTTATAAAATTCAGAAATCATAAGTCTACTGTAAAATTAATTTTTATAAAATGAACATACTTATATGTTGATAACTTATGCAATACAATAATATGTTCCACACAGGAGCTCCTCTCCTTTCCCCTGAGCCCCATTCCAGTCACTGCCTGAAGGGCAATTATTTACCTGCATTTCAATCTCATGGATTAGATTTGTATTTTTAATCACTGTATGTAAATTAATCATTCAGTACAGACTCTTTTTGTCCAGCTTATTTAGTACACTATTATGGTGATGTACATCAATGTCACAGTGTGTAGCAATAGTTTATTTTAATTGTGCTGTAATAATTCATTGTAAACATATATCAAATATTTTTATCACGTTCTCTTAGTTGATATTTAAATTGTTTTTGTGTTCTGACTATTGATAACAGAGCTTCTATGAACATTACTGTACACATCTTTTGGTGAATTTATCAACATATTTCTATTGGGTATGTATTTATAAATAGAAATGCTAGACCATAACACATGTATGTACACACCAGTAGTAGTAACTATCAAATAATTTTCCAAAATAGTTTTATCCGATTATGTAGTGTATGTAACTTCTAATTAATTAACATGCTGGCCAGTAAAAATATCATGTGTATTTAGAGCCATTCAAATTAGTGTGCAGTTTGAATGTGTATCCTTTTGTTAATTAAGTAATATTAAGTAATTGAGCAACATTTCCATTTGGCTACTTTCTTTGGTGAAGTAACTTTATTGAGATTTTTGCTCATTCTTCTACTGGATTATTTGATTTTATTGATTGAATTAGAGCATACTTTTATGCTTTAAACATTATTTCATATTTATGAACATATATGTGTACATGTGTATTTGTGTGTATATACCATAAGGTATATATATGAGTGTGTGTGTGTAGAGTTTTTCCTACTCTATTCCTTGTTTTTGAATAATGAAAAAGAAAACTTTAATTTTAGTAAAAAACAGCTTGATGTTAATCTACAAAAAAAAAACTATAGTTGTTTTTAAGAACCATACTTGTCTAAGATCCATTTCAAGACACGACATTGCATTTAGTTGTCATGGCTCCTTAGTCTCTGCCAGTCTGTGACACTTTTAGTTTTTCCACATTTTTCTTGTTCTTCATAATTTTATGAATACTGTTCAAATTTGTTGTAGAATGGCCCTCAACTTGGGATTGTCTGGTATTTTTTCACTGAGAGTGTAAGGATTTCTTTGAAGAATATCCAAGGGTGAGCTGCCCTTCCGATTGCATCATATTAGAAGATTCACAATGTAAAAATGGCATCACTAGGCCGGGCGTGGTGGCTCACGCCTGTAATCCCAGCACTTTGGGAGGCCGAGGCGGGCGGATCACGAGGTCAGGAGATCGAGACCATACTGGCTAACACGGTGAAACCCCGTCTCTACTAAAAATACAAAAAAATTAGCCAGGCGTGGTGGTGGGCGCCTGTAGTCCCAGCTACTCCGGAGGCTGAGGTAGGAGAATGGCGTGAACCCGGGAGGCGGAGCTTGCAGTGAGCCGAGATCGCGTCACTGCACTCCAGCCTGGGCAACAGAGCTAGACTCCGTCTAAAAAAAGGCATCACTAAGAATGTTAACCTTGATCACTGGTTTAGGTGGTGTTTTCTGGGTTATTTCATTGTGGTTAGTATTTTTTTTTCCTTTGTACTGTATTTCTTGTAAACAATCATTAAGTCCAGCTCACACTCAAAGAGAAGGAAATTAAGTTATATCTACTGGAGAATGGAGTATCTGAACGTATATCTATGTATAAATATGTTATTGAAATTCTACTATAATTTTTTTAATTTTCCCTAATTTATTTATTCAATCATTTATTTATATACTATATACTCATCAATATCTATTTTATTTTCTGGGTTATCATCAATTACTATTATTATTAATTTTATCTCAAATTTTTCCAGTTTGGAAGCTTTTTCAGTTCGTCTCCTCTGTTCTTTTGATGTGCTTACGTTATTAATATATTTTTTACATGCTTTAATTGATTTATTTTTCTTTCTACCATTAATTTTGTGCTTTATTTGGTTCAACTTTTTCTATGTCTTCCCCTTTTTCCTTTCCTTTTTTAAAAAAATTTTGTATTCGTGGGGTAGATGTGTTTGTTACACAGGAATACTGCATAGTGGTGGAATTAGGCTTCTCATGTTACTGTCACCCAAATATTGAACATTGTATCCAACAGATAATCGCTCAACCCTCACCCCCTTCTCTTCCTTCCCATTTTTGGAGTTATGAGTGTCTTTTATTTCCTTTTTTAGGTCCATGTGTACCCACTGGTTAACTTATAACTTCCATTTATAAGTGAGAATATCTGATATTTAGTATTCTTTTTCTTTTTGTCATTACAAAATGCTCTAGTTTCATATTTTATTTTCCCTGCCCTAGACCTAAAATAAGCTGTTTTTCCAAGGATCTCTGTATTATTTTTCTATAAGAATGGTATTTAGGAACCAATATCTGGGTTGTGCTAATAGCTATTCCTGTGTCATTGCTGACAGGTATCCTCAGTAGAAAGAGCAAGGAAATATATGTACGTACGCCAACTCATGTGTATTTACTTACAGTCATATAAAGAATAATACATATAGCCAAATAAATCAGATATAAAATGATTAATCATATATAATATCTATGACTATCAATATTTATCAATCTCAGTGTATATATGGTAAAGTAAATAAGAGTTTATGCTGATATTTGTGACTAACACCACAGGGTTCATTCTGGCTTTTTCCTTTGCTTGCTTCTTAGGCTGTGAGAAGCTTCACTCATTATCTACCATTAATTTACTTATTTGTTCAATCCCCCAATACAAAGAAATCTAGTATGTCAAGTAGTTTCAGAATTGCTAAACCAAGATCTTTCTGGAGTTTATTTCAGCAACTTTTCTTGGTGTCTCTGTTCTCTGATGTGTTATGGCTTTGTTGACTATCTGACCTGTTTGGATTTTAGGTCGAGTGTATGATGAAGATCTCTTTCAGTTGTTCACACCTAAACTGGAAATTTCTGTTTTTTTATTTTTATATGAATAATTAACCCATAACTTTCAGCCATTTTCCTTTTATCATATATATTTAAGGCTACTCTCTTAAGTACCACTGTCTCTATCCTAGTTTTAGTAAGCATTTTTTTTTCCAGTTTTAGAATTCTACAGTTTCTTTCTTTCTTTCTTTCTTTCTTTTTTTTTTAATATTTAAGTTCTGGGATACATGTGCAGAACATGGTGGTGTGTTACATAGGTATACATGTGCCATGGTGGTTTGCTGCACCTATCAACCCGTCATCTACATTAGGTATTTCTACTAATGCTATCCCTCCCCTAGTCCCCCACCCCCTGACAGGCCCAGGTGTGTGATGTTCCCCTACCAGTGTCCATGTGTTCTCATTGTTCGACTCCCACTTATGAGTGAGAACATGTGATGTTTGGTTTTCTGTTCCTGTGTTAGTTTTCTGAGAATGATGGTTTCCAGCTTCATCCATGTCGCTGTGAAGGACATTAACTCATCCTTTTATATGGCCGCATAGTATTCCATGGTGTATATGTGCCACATTTTCTTTAGCAATTGTTTCTGATTATTAAAATAAAACTATACTTTTATTGGTATTATGTGGAGTTATTATACCATAGGCTGTGCATAAACATACATATTAAAATTCAATCTTATGTACATTTCTAGTTATCTTTGTGTTACATTCAGTATAAGTTCACAAGGTAGGTAGTGCAAATGAGCATAAAAACATTTCCATACATTGATAATCATGACTGTCAAAAGACAAAAACTATTTGCAGTGTCGCATTGTGGTTAGGAATTAATTTTAGAGACAGATCATTTGAGTTTAAATCTTAGGTTTAATTTTATTGTCCCACCTACTAGCTATGAGATACAGGGCAATTACTTAACTTCTCTGATCCCCGAATTTCTGATCTCCAAAATTTAGGTAGGAGAAATACTTAACTCATTGGGCTGTTATGAAGTTTAAATGGGTTATTATTTTAAAAATATCTTAAAATCATTCACTGAAGATACCAAGTATTATATGTCTTAAATTAATTTTAAATTCTAAGAAAAATAATATATAAGTATTACATAAGAGTAAATTTCCTTGGGTAGCTTGAAAAGTTTTTGAAGATGACTCCTCTACATTTTGGACATTTTACAAGAGTCATACTTTGTTTTATTAGAATAATAAAGGAAACACTAGAATTTGCCAGCTGCTCGCGATCAAAGAATATATTTTGGTTGATTACAATCTTTCGATTTTTATCTCTATATTTTGATGTAGTTTATGCTGAGTTTTGTATTTTATGTGCTTGAAAAGTGTTTATTGCATATTCATGGTAAAAGCTCTGTGTATATTAAAAGGTAAATTTTATTAGTAACATTGCAAGCTCATTTATATTTTTACTGACATTTCTGCAAATTCTGTGTACCTCTAATAAGAGTGTTTAAATCACCTTATATAGTAATTTTCTTTCTTTTCTTCTTTTTAATTAACTTTTGCTTTATTGTTGTTGTTTGCTTTATATACTTGGAAACAAGCTATTAAATGCAGAAATTTTAGAATGGATGGAGTAAATCTTTCAACAATATAAATAATTTTCTTAATCTCTAGTGATTAAATTTCCTTGGTATGTCTTATATAGTATCATAATATAGATATATTAACCTTCTTTTGGATAATTAATTTCAATTATTTTTATCTTAATTTTTTTGCATGCCACATCTTTTGTATTGATTATGCACAGTCTACACTTGAGTATTATTTATTTAGCAATTTGATTGTAACTAGAGTATTTCATGCATTTATGCTTACTCTAGTCTTTAACTTATTAAGTGCTTTAAATTTGTGCCACCTGATTTTTATACATGCTTTTTCATTTCTTGAATATTTTCAATAATTATTTTGAAATTTCCTGTTTTTCTTGTGTTTAGTAATTTTCTAGAAATTAAAATTTTTAACCTTATTTTAGCAAATACAAATATTAATTGGCAATTTTACACTTGTCAACAGAAAATATTAGAGACCTACGATACTTTAACTCTCTAATCTGATTCTGTTCCTTTCAATGCCCTATATGCTGCCCCCTTTGTTTTGTTTTTTTTTTTTTTTTTTTGAGGCAGAGTCTCAGTCTGTTGCTCAGGAGGCTGGAGTGCAGTGGCACCATCTCAGCTCACTGCAACCTCCACCTCCCGGGTTCAAGCAATTCTCATGCCTCAGCCTCCCTAGTAGCTGGGACGAGAGGCACAAGCCACCATGCCTGGCCGATTTTTGTATTTTTAGTACACACAGGGTTTCACCATGTTGGCCAAGCTAGTCTCGAACTCCTGACCTCAAATGATCTGTGTGCCTTGGCCTCCCAAAGTGGTGGGAATACAGGCGTGAGGCACCGCGCCAGGCATTCTGCACTCTTCAGCCAATTCCCTTTGATTCATTAAGGATGGTACAGTCCTCAAGATGAATGTTACTATGTTGACTACATAAACATACACGTACAAACTGCCTCAAGCTCATTAATACATTGCTACTTCTAGCAACATAATACTTTTTTAAATCAAAGTAGCAAAACAAAACAAAAATATAAATCCTTCATGTGTGAACTCAATTTTTAGTATTACATACTCTATATTAGAATATTGAATTATATATTTATTATATACTATATAATAAAAGAGAGATAATTTTAACACCATATTGTACTATAGTTTGGTTTTTCCAAGAAACTTTTTTTTTCCAATTTATGTTATTAGTACTATTCTCTCCATTTCACTCAGAATTCACATTTGATACCTCTAATCCTCAATACCTTGCACCTAAGGAAGTGGTGAAATTCTTCTAGGTTAACTATTACTTATTTGTCAAATTTTTTTTTCTATTAATTTGTTCCCAGTCTTCCTTTGTTCAAAAGTTGAATTTGTTTTTGCACGATATAGTAAAAATTCATTGCCTGGAGAATTTGTTGGCTTGTCTTTACAAATTAGCAAATACTTCTTGTCTGTGAGAAAAGAAATTTCAAAAAGAACATTCTACTTTTGTTGTAGTATAAACAGTGGTACTCTGCTATAGTATAATGAGATGTCATTAAATTAATTTTAGGAAAATTATTGAAAAATCTTAATTTTTACAAAGGTCAGAAAGATTGTAATGTTACAGTTGTTCTGTTTCATTACGACCCCAAGACTTACAACAAAAATCTTACGAAAGTGTTCCACAGGTGTACTTTAAAATAAAATACTAGTCTTCTTGTCTAAAATTTAAGTGATTTCAATTGTGTGGTATGCAATATGTTCGTAGTAAACAATTCAAGTAGCACAGAAAAGTATTCATGAAAAAAGTAAAATTGCCTGGGTATCCATTTCTGGAGATAAACACAATACTTCACTCTCTCTCTCTCTCTCTCTCTCTCACACACACACACACACATACACGCATACACACGCACACAGAGAACTATGTGTGGATACAGCTTTGTAATTTTGGGACATATTGCCACATTGTTGGGAGGGTATGTTTCAGTGTTTCTTCTGTTTCCTCAGGTAAGGTATTTGGTTCTCCTTCATGAACATAAGCAGAAATACCATTGTTTGGTAACTTGCTTTGCATGCATAGAAGTCTGGAAAAAGGGCAATCATTTTGCTACTATAGATTGCTGCTGAAAGCGTGTCATGAGACACTCTCTCTCTGACACCACTACTCATGGTGTCGGAGAGTAGCTACAAATCCTCGATCACAATGGCTTCCTGAGTTTTTCAGATTAATTTTCATCATGGCAGCATCTAAGAACAATGATCTGTAGAGAGGCAACAGGAGACAAAATCAAGAACCTAGAGAAAGTAATAGCTGAATCGATGAACAGCAAGATCATCAAATCAAGGAGAGAAAGTGGGTCAGACATAAATATGGAGGTCTATGGACTTGAAAGGAAGATGGAACAATACATACACGAGAAACCAGAAGAGTAGAACATGTCTTAGAGATTTAGAAATATTAGTAATAGAAAATCAAAATTACTTAAGAAAAGAATATGGAACAATTAACTAAAAGTACACCATATTATTTCTGTAAGTAGCAGGTTACATGTTCCACTCCAACATTGGGAATTAAGTTTGTGACCCTAGAATTTCAGGGGCTATCAATGAGAATTAGAGGGAAGGGAGAATGGAGGCAAATGAAGCAAGAAACAGCAAAACATACTGGAAAATGTTGCATTTTTGTAAGAAGATCCAAAAAATCTAATGAAACACTTTACAGTTACATAAAACATCTTTCTAAATTGTTTTAATTGATTTTTTTAGCAGAAAATGTCAGGCTGTACTTTTCCTGATGCTGAGTGTGAACTTCACTCAATTATAAGCTCAAGTGTCAGAATGAAATTTATTTAGACATAATATTTAAAATTTAAACAAGTAGAATAGTCTATCCATTCAACCATTCATTCACTTATTCATTCAAAATTATTTATTGAGAGCCAGATGATGCTGGGTTCTGCAGACCATTTTAAGGAATTCAGCTTTATCACTGGGTGTGAATTTTGCCATGCAAAGGAAGGAATATAGATTTATTTTTGTCCTTGTTAGGAAATCATGGTAACATTTTCATTCATTCAGTAACATAGTTTGTCAATATTTAAAATAGCTTTCTTAAGTGCATTTGAAAGGAATAAGAAAAGAGAGTAGGTAGTGCAAATGAGTATAAGAACATTTCCATATACCGATAATCGTGATTGTCAAGAGACAATAACAGTTTGCCATGTGGCACTGTGGTTAGGAGTAATTCCAGAGACAGATCATTTGAGCTTAAATCTTGTTTAATTTTATTGTCGTATCTACTAGCTATGAGATACAGGGCAATTACTTCACTTCTCTGATCCCCAAATTTCTGATCTCCAAAATTTAGGTAGGAGAAATACTTAACTCATTGGGCTGTTATGAAGTTTAATGGGTTATTATTTTTAAAAAATCTTCAAGTCATTCACTGAAGATACTATTATATAAATTTGTCTTAAATTAATTTTAAATTCTAAAAAAAAAACCACATAAGTGTTATGTAAGAGTAAATTTGCTTGTGTAACTTGAAAAGTTTTTAAAGATGACTCCTCTGTACTGTGGACATTTTACAAGACTCATACTTTGTTTTATTAGAATGATGAAGGAAATACTAGAATTCATCAGCTGCCTGCCTGCCTGTGATATAAATAGCTTTCATAAATGTAATAAGAATAATCTTCATATTATAAATATTTTCCATTGATGTAGCATAATTTTTTTATTTAAATATGTTTAGATATGAACATATTTATTATATAGAACAATGCTAACATATATTCAAGTGTAAAAAATAGTAAAATATTATTTTTATTTATGTATTTGGATGTTAAAATAACCATTGAAATTTATTTTTGTATGTAAAACATAAAAGCATGAAAATATATAAAATATAAAATTATTATACAAATAATACGTTAACTCAAAATGCCACTGTGATGGCAAAAAGAAACTGTGATTTTTTTTTCAAAAATTATATGATGAAGATATGATCAACTTACTTCCTTTCTTCCCAGATAATTAAAACCAAAATCAGGATATTACATTTTTTGCTGCCTTTTAGTAGAAACTATTTCTTTATTAAGCAATTCATAAGTCATTATAATTCTCATATTTTTTGTTATATTTAAATTAAAATTTCTATATCAATTGAAATATCAATTAAAATTTCTCAGTTCTTTCATAGGTTAAATTCTTGATTCATTAAAAATGGTTGTAATATAATCAGAAGGATTTTTTTTTGATTTTAGATATAGAAGTACTTTCCTTAAAGTTAAAGATTAAAATAAAGTTAGTTTCTAGAAATCTGTATCTCCATATATTGAAATTGTTCATAAAGTCATTCTTGTAAATTGATATTATTCTTAACAAAATTTTACATGCATAGGCGGGCTTTCCCTATTCATATTTATTTTCGTTATATAACCAGATAGACAGATAGATAGACAGACAGACAGATAGTTTGATAGATATAGATAGATAATTCCTTATTCTGAATGACATTCACTTACGGCTTTTTACTTATGTGGAAATTTAGCCAAAATGTATCTCAGAGAGTGATGACATTCATAGACTTTTTGGACTACCTTGAGATAACTCTAGATTATCAACTAATTCTGCTAATGGGGTCCTTGAGATCTAAAATGATACAGGTAATGTGCTCAGTAATGAGATTCCTATGAAAATCAGTCTATGTTGAGTAGAGAACAACTTGAGTTTTCAAGATCACTCTAAGATATCTAGTCCTAGAAATACATTTCATTAGATGAAATATTAACAGGTTCTGAGGTAGTTCTAATAAATATAGTCCTGCTTTTGTTATGGCTGAATAACTCCTAACAAATTAGCCCTCTCGCAGGTGATAACTACAAACTCTGGACAAATTCTTAAAAAGAGTAATTTGAGGGAATTATATGATGAACAAGAGGAAACAAATTTTGGAGGTAGTGTCAATGCTTTAAAAAAAATATTGGATGATAAGAGAAACATGTTTTATGGTGTCTGCTATGAGAACAGGCCACAGTCTGTTATACAGCAAAACAATGAAAAGCGTACTAATTGAAAATAAAAATGTATTAGATGAATTAAATATTAGCGTATATATCATATGAGAGATGCCTTATGAACTCTAGCGTAGTTCTGAAGAAATCAAATTAAACTCAGTGAAGAAAGAGGATAAAATACAAATGTAAAAGAGAAAAAAAGAGAATGAGGTTGGATAGAACTTTTACTTCAGGATAAGCTGCAGAGACGTGGTGCTTCTACTAGAAAAAAGCTATGGGTGAATTAAAAATTGACAGGGAAGAACTTTCCCTTGGTAGATCTCTTACTAGAACCTCCTATATCTTGGAAGATACCATTAAGATATTTTATGCTACTTTTGGATACAAAATATGAGGAACCCAAGATTAAAAAGAAAAATAAAAGTCTAGTCAAACAAAAGCAAGCAAATGGAAAAAAAAATGTAAAAACAATGGAGCGCTGTTAGGAGGAAATGTTTCAGAAAATAAAGGGAGAACAAAGTATTTAAAAAGTCCATGTAACTAAAGTGGATATATAACAGTTATAATGAGAAAAATATATACAATATCCTGCATAAACATAGACACAAAAACCCTTTGATGATATTAACAAATTATAAATATATAATTATAAAATACATATGACAATATGTAAGAAGTAGGATACAGTCTCAAACATTTCAATGGCAAGTAAACTATCCTTCAATTAACATGACTCTTAATAGAAAAAGATCGAATTATATTTCTCTCAGATCAGGAATATGACAAGTATGATCACTCTTATCAATTCTACTAAAGCCTTGTACTGGAGAGACCAACAAGTGCAAAAAGGCTAGAAAAACAAATGAAAGTCATAAACATACTAAAGAAATAAAATTATCTCTATATGCATATTGCTTACCTAGAACAAAATCTGAAAGAAATGTCTAACAGAACTAATAAGTGAATTTAACACAGTCCAGAAAAAGTTAATATATAGAAATCAATTGTATTTTTATTTTACTAAAAGATGTAAAATTTAAAAAATTTATTGAGAATAGCACCTAAAAAACAAACAAAAATAGTATCCCAGAAACACATTTTATAAAAGATGTGGAACATCTCTACTTGAAGTGAAAATTATAAAATATTGCTGACAAAATTTTTAAAAGATCTAAATAAATAAAGAGATACACCATTATTGGCAGATTTAATATTGTGAAGATAACAATCCTTTCCAAATTGAATTACAGAGTCATAGCAATGAAAATCCAAAGTCAAGCTGACTCTTCTCCAAGATCATTTTGTAAGTGTGCAGAGTTTTATTTTCTTTATATTTATTTATTGAGACAGAGTCTTGCTCTTGTCACCCAGGCTGGAGTGCACTGGCCCGATCTTGGCTCACTGCAAACTCCACCTCCCAGGTTCAAGCGATTCTCCTGCCTTAGCCTCCTGATTAGCTGGGACTACAGGTGCGTACCACCATGCCCGGCTAATTTTTTGTAGTTTTAGTAGAGATGGGGTTTCACTATGATGACCAGGCTGGTCTCAAACTCCTGACCTCAGGCGATCCACCTGCCTTGGCTTCCCAAAGTGCTGGGATTACAGGTGTGAGCCACCGCGCCTGGCCAAGTTTTATTTTAAATTATTATTTAGCTTTTATTTTTGGTAAACTTTAAAATTCTACCATGGGTTTAGATGTACAGAAAAGTTGCAAGAATAGTACAGAAAGTTTGCATATGTTCATTAACCAGTGTCCCTATTGTTAACACCTTACATTAGCATGGCACATTTGTCACCACTAATGGACCAACAATGATAATATTAATTAAAATCTAGACTTTATTTATATATCCCTAGTTTGCTCTAATGTCTGTTCTAGAATTTTATCTAGGATACCACATTTCATTTAATTATTTTTCTATCAGGATTATCTAGACTATGTGAGTTTCTCTCAGGCTTTTCTTCTTTCCAGTGGCCTTAATCTGAGGATTACTCGTCACATCTTCTGCAGAATGCTATTTGATTTAAGTTCTGCTGATGTTTAGACTGCAGTTGTGGTCTTTCGAGAGAAAGATCATACAGGTAAAGTGTCATTTGCCCTCATCATATCAAGAGTACATGGTAACATGACGTATCACTGATAATGCTAAACTCGGTCAGCTGTCTGAAGTACTGTCAGGCATTCACGCTATAAAGTGACTTGTTTTCCCACGTATTTGGAAGGAAGTCACTGTGTACAGTAATAGTTAGGGGGTGGTATTTACTCCACCTCCTTCAGAATTGAGTATCTACAAGTTATTTGGAAATCTGTGCACTAAGATTTGTTTATTCTCTCACATTAATTTTTTTCATTCAATTATTTATATAATTATGAACTCATGAATATTTATTTCATACTTGGATTATAATCCAATGTTAATTGAGTTATCTTGTTGCTCCAATTACTTCATCTATAGTCATTGAAATTGTTTTCAATTGGTTCTTGCGTCACCTTGAATTATCCACATAATTTTGATTTTATTTGTATTCATACATAATGCTCCAGGGTCATCTTGTGTATTTCTTACCTAGGCTCAAGGATTAGTCATTTCTTCAAGGAGTTCTGGTCCGCCTATGTAGAATAACATTGAAGACAGAGGTATAAGTTCTGAGTGTGCTGCATGTGCTTATTATTACTGGATTGTCATTGTTTATAAGGCTCTCTAAGCAGACAGAGCTAGAAAATATATGTGTGTATATTATTATGGGTATGTACACCCATCTATAATTATACATATTTATTATTATACAAATAAATGTACATATGTAAGTTATATATATGTGAACATACATTTATACCAATTTCTCCCACCCCAATCCAGTATGATGTGATTTATTCTAACCTCCCTTTTTCCTTATTTGTAACCTCCTACTCCAACAGAGAGAAATCTGTCTCCTACCGTCTGCCATCCTTTTATATATTTGTTCAATTTTAGTATAAATTTGTAGTGGCTTTAGAATGATACTCCATATCCATTGAAATGGCCTTTAACAACTAAAGTACGGCGCTATACATTGTTACTATTCCTTTAGTCTTATATTCTCCATTGTCAAATTGATTTTAAAATTTACACTGACATTCACAGGACCTAGAACAGAAATAGTAAAACAAGAATAGTAACATTGGAGAATTTACTACTTGCTTTAAAGTCTTAATTAAAAGTTACAATAATCAACCTACTGTGATATGGTAGAAGGGTAGAATAATGGATTAATAGAATACAGTAGGTTACCTAGAAGTGTACCTATAAAAGTTTCTTGCAAAAATGTCAAGGCAATTAAAGGAGAAAAAGAAAATATTTGTCACAAATGGGTATGAAATAACTGGATAACTGTGTGCGAAGGGCGAGGAGAAGTAGACATAGTTACCTTATGCCTTATAAAAATTAAACGAAATAATTTCCTAAACATACACTGAAAACACAGAAGAAACTTTTTGTAACCTTAGTATAGTCTTCTTTTAAAGATTACTTACTAGAAAAGCAAATAAAAATAAATAAATTAGACTTTGTCCAAATTTATAATCTTTATTGTGTAAAAATTTTATTTAAAAATATTTTTTAAGTAACTAGGGTAATATGATGGATATGAGTGTGAGGTGATGGCTATGTTAATTATCTTGATTGTGGAAGTAATTTCAAAATGTATATGTATATCAAAGCATCACATTTATGCCTTAAATTTATATATTTTTGTTTTTCATTTATATCTCAATAACGCTGGAAAGGAAGATTAAAAAAATCCAAAGTCTAATAAAAATGGGCAAAAATACTGAACAGACATTTTTAAAAAATGACCAATAATCATATAAAATGATGTTCAATATTGTTAATCTTCAAGAAAATAAAAATTAAAACCCCGTCCCAAAATATGTTGGAAAAAGTCCTTGAAGGGAAATCTGAAAAGCAAGAAAAAATAGGGAACAAAGGTAATGGGTTAATAGATTGCTGTAACCCCCTACAGAAGTAGGATGAACAACCACCCAAAATTTGCTTTAGATGTCAAGACTGATGATCACACACACACACATGCTCACAAACACAATCTCACCACCTCTTGAGGGTATGCAAAAGTTCAGAACAGGCTTCGCATGATGGTCCAAAAGTTTCTTAAGACAGAAAGGACTAAAAATTGACTTGGAATTTTTATTATGTTTAGGATGAAGGGTGATGGTGATAGTTTCTGTGTACAGGTGGGGGCTTGTAGGTTTCAATCTCTTGCTCAGTGCCAGCGGAAGGAACACCTGAGAATTCTTTTCATTTTTCCCCTGGTATGTGGCATAGGGCAGGAGGAAGGAGTGAGGATTAAAACCTGTTAGAACTCAGACATCAAACTACAAAGTCAGACTCTTATTGCAGAATCAATATGTCAAATTACACAATTAAATCATAAAATGATATCAAAATATATAATTTATGAAATAATACAAATCTCAGATACGAACATCAGTCACAAATAATTTTGGAGTCCAGTCAATGTGATAAAGCCTTCCAAGGTCCATGTAAATACTATTTGAAAAGTCTTTGTTAAATATGTAGAAAGCTGTCTATTGTAGCTTTTCTAGAAATGAAATAGAATGCGTTACTTCAAAGTAAAGTAGGAAAAAGAGAAGAAAGAAGTAAGCATCCAAAGGTTTATCAATCAAAATAGTACAAATAATACATTAATGGATTAAAAATATGCCATGAAAATAAAAGGTACAAACTGATTTGTGTGTCATAAGTATTAATATATAAAAATTAATAAATCTAAATACACTAAAACACACAGAAAAGGTATTTAACTAGTTAATAAGAAATGAATCTATGATGTTTACAAGACAAACAAATGAATAGTTGAATGAATATGAATAAATAATAAATACTCATATGAATGAACAAATAAGAAACATGAAAAAACTTTGATTAAAAAATATAATGGCCAAATAGAAGAACCGTAAACGTATAGATCTAAACCTAAAAATACTTGATTCAAGAGAACAAAGATAATTACATAATAAGAGAAGTTTCAATTGACTAGAAAATAATAATAATTAAATAATTATATGTAATTAAAACATAGCCTCAAAATACACAAAGCAAATATTGATGTCATTGCAAGAAAAGAGTTGGCCAGGCGTGGTGGCTCACACCTGTAATTCCAGCACTTTGGGAGGCTGAGGTGGGTGGTTCACCTGAGGTTGGAGACCAGCCTGGGCAACATGGTGAAATCCCACCTCTACTAAAAATACAAAAATTTGCTGGATGTGGTGGCGTGTGCCTGTAGTCCCAGCTACTCAGGAGGAGGCTGAGGCAGGAGAATTTCTTGAGCCTGGGGAGCGGAGGCTGCAGTAAGCAGAGGTTGCACCACTGCACTCCAGCCTGGGCAACAGAGTGAGAGTCTATCTCACAAAAAAAAAAAAAAAAGAGTTAACAATGGGGGTTTTGAAAAACCCTTTACTATCAGAAATTTTTGTAGCTCAAGCTGAAAAAGATTTGTTTCTTTTTTGAGCATTGTAGCTCGAGCTGACGAATATTCAGAAAGCAAATAGAAACATTTAGACAGTCAATTAACAAATATGATTTAATTGCTGTGTAACACTTCTGCCAAAATTTGGATAATTCATATCGATTTCTAGCATCCATTAAATGTTTACAAAATCGACCATGTATTAAGACATGGTCTTAATATTAAGCTAGAAAACCAACAAATTTTAAGTCATCTTTATCAAGGAGCATATTTTCTATCATAGTTAAATTAACTAAGAAATAAATAATTAGAGTTAAACATTATAAACTCCTGAAATTAAAAATCTTATATACTATATAGTTGTTGTTCACCCAAACTCAATACTGGTAAAAGAGAGTAAAATGATGCTTGTAGGGATATGTACTGCCCTATGCACAATATTAGAGAAGAATAAAAGGAATAATAATAATTATTCCCTTTTCCTATTTTATTTTGAATCTTTTTCATTTATAGAAAAGTTATACTATACAAGTTTTGTATATATTTAACAAATTCTTTTCAGAGTGTTTACATGGACCCTGGAAGACTTGAACTCTGTTTACTCCAAAATTATTTGTGACTGATGTTCACATCACAGCTGAGCTTTATATCATTTCATAAATTTACATATTTTGATATTATTTTATACTTTAATTGTGTAATTTGCCATATTGATTCTGCAAAAAGAGCCTGACTTTGTAGTTGTTGAGTGCTAACAGATTTTAATCCTCACCCCTCCCTCCTGCCCTATGCCCCACACCTGGGGCAAAGAAGAAATCATCATAGAAATTAAAAATACTTAGAAATATATCATGGCAAAAACAGCAAAAATCAACACTGGTGATAAAGAGTAAAACAATGCTTGGACGCAAATGTATTGACCCATACACAATATTAGAGAAGAAGAATGGCTGAAAAATAATGAGCTAAACACCCAATTTAGGAGTGACTCCAAGAATAACTATAAATTTAGAAAAGGAGTACCTTTTAAAAAGTATCAAGCATAAGAATACATATCAATGGAATAGAAAATAGAGAATAACAGAATCGACAAGGTAAAATATTAATTGGTTTGCAAAAGAAAAAATACCAAACTGTTTTTGGATTAATCATTGTAAAACTAAGATCTATTATAAAATAGAAAAAGATACACTTAAAAATTATTTAATGGTTAAAAATAACAAAAAGAATGGAAAGCACCAAAGAAAAAATTATTTATTTAAGAAATTCTTTATTGTTAATTATAACATAGGGGCATGATAGTAAAAATAAGTACTCATCACAGAAATTTTGAATGTGCAACTATGCACCATTCATTACAAACATTCCTGTAGAGAAATGGGTCTTAAGGAGCAGAATTTTCAGTGGCCTCTCTTTATTTCTTCCAGGATTCTCAACTAGGTACTCTGAAACTGCCATCCACTGATTAGCACTAGCATTTGATGATGGCAATGCTCTTCTTCAAATCACAGTGTCTAATTTCTTGATGGAACAATACATTTCAGAATCTTGAAAACATAAGTCGAAAAGCATGCTTTGTGTAATTTTGCAATGCGGAGTGACAAAATGAGAGGGAAATGCTATCAGGGATACCAAAGAAAATGTTATATCATTTTATAATTCTTAAAATCGATTTATAAAAATTCATCTCTGCTGTGAGAAGCTCCACTGGGTACATAATCTCACTGTTGTGCTAGGAAGGGTTTATGCTGCCAATAAAAGGCTCTTCGGAGCCTTTTAGAGCAATTGACTCTTTTATTACCTCACTTTTGAGGTGGGAGGGGGTGGGAAGGAAAGAAATTTCCTCAGACTAATAAGCCAAAACTTCTAAAAAGTGAGGATGGCAGAATACATACAAATACAATCACGGTCTAATCATTTACATCGATTTGCATTATTGGTCATATGCATTTATCACTCAATACAGAAAAGCATGACATCTTTGTCATCCCAGAATCCCAGTTTAGGTTTCATGATTACCACATTTTTTTTTTACTGACTAAATTTTTTATTTTTCTCTGATTATAAAAGTAAATTATGTTAATTATGAAAATATGTAACAATAAAAAAGCACAAAGATTAAAAAGTCACGTTTAACCCAAATCAAATATAATTTCTAGTAATATTTTGGTGTGTATCAGTCTTTTGTTTCCATGTGTGTGTTTGTGTGAGTGTGTGTATTAGTATGCAGGTATGTCCACACAAGCTACAAATACTTAGATAGCCACTTATTGATTATAAAAAATGCATATGCAAAGAAGAAAATAAGTTTCTTCTGAAGATTTATATAGGTTTAATTGTGTTTAATTGTGTTGAGATTAAAATAATATAGAAAACATTTCAATTTACTTTTATGATAAAAATGCCTGAAATATACAGATACTACATTCTATCAATCAAATAGATCATTGTTTATATCATTTTACTTCTACCTTTGTCTTTGAATCATTTTTCTGCATTGAAGAAAACAATGTCACATGTACATAAATTATATCTGCACCTACAGACCTGTAGACAATACTTTTTGTTTCACATACATATAACTTCACTTAAGTCTCATAACATTTGTTGAAGTTCCTGGGCTATAATTATCTTAAAGCATGAGTCATACTTCTGTCTTCATTGATTAATTCCTCCCTAAGTAGTAAAAAGACCTTCTGAACACTATTAAGCTAAATTTATAATTTTCCTCCCCTCAAAAAGCAGGCACATTGTGGGTGTCCCTCCTCTGTGCTTTCATCGCACCTTATGCAATCCTTCATTTTAGCAGTTATCTCATTGTGCTGTAATTATTTGTTTGCATTTGTCTCTCCCATTAAATAATGATCTCATTAAAGTAGTGCCTACTTCTTATTCAACCCTAAATTCCTGACACCTAGAAAATTCTTGGCATACAGTAAACTTAAGTAAATAATTGTTAAATGAAGGAAACAACCAAATCTCTTAAATCATTCTCACCAGCTTTAATGGCACAATTTGTATAGCAATGTTGACAGAATGGCTGCTTTCATTAAGTTATCTGTAGAGATTTCACAGCTGCTATCCACACATTGAATCATTCTTAGGTTTAGCAGTCTCCATATACATTTACAAATCATTAAATAATTTGTCGTGGTATTTGTGAGCTGCTCAGGTGAATAATAGATTTACACTTACTAATTGAATTCCGATTTGGTCTGTGTCAACATTGAAATAAATAGGACCATAATGTTTCCTCAGCACACTTAGAAAGTCACACTGGATCTTCTGTGTTGGGATTTAGAAAACATTTAAAGAACTATAATGGAATAAGATGGTCAATATTATCTGGAAAATTTCTATGCTTTGTAAAGGCAAATAACTGGTTTTTAGATATTTTAAAACATGTTAATTAATTAACTAATTACATTTACATAAGCCCTAGCTAGAGGGGAACTGTCCATCCTCTTGGTTGGAAACTGAGATCCAGCAAGACCTACTACCATGGGTTAAAATGCACCAGAGTCCTAAATAAACTTGAAAGACAGTTTCGGCAACAAGGACTGAAATTCTTGGGCAAGTCCTAGTGCAAAATATTTGAATAGATATTTCTCAAATGGAGATATACAAATGACAAATAGGTCTATGAAAAAGTGCTCAACATCATTAATCATCAGAGAAATGCAAGTCACAGCTGCAACGTGATATCATCTCACCCCAGTTAAAACAGCTCTTATCTAAAATACAGGCAATAACAAACACTAGTCAGGATGTGAAGAAAGGGTGACCCTCATACACTGTTGGTGGAAATGCAAATTGGCACAGCCACTATGAAGAACAGTTTGGAGGGTCCTCAAAAATCTAAAAATAGACCTACCAGCAATAGATGGTAGGTAGCAATAGATGATCCAGCAATCCCTCTGCTAGGTATATACCCAAAAGAAAGGAAACCAGTATATCAAAGAGGTATCTGTACTCTTATGTTTGTTGTAGCATTGTTTCTATTAGCTGATATTTGAAAGTAACCTAAGTGTCCATCAACAGATGAAGGGGAAAAACGTGGTACATATACACTATGGAGTAATACCCAACCATAAAAGAGAACCAGATCCAGTCGTTTGCAAAAACATGGATGGAACTGGAGATCATTATGTTAAGTAAAATAAGCCAGGCACAGAAAGACAGCTTTATGTTCTCATTCATGCAGGGTGTTAAAAATTAAAACAACTGAACTCATGGAGATAGAGAGTAAAATGATGGTTACCAGAGTCTGGGGATGGCAGTGGAGGGGAAAACTGGGGAGGACTAATGGGTATCAAAATATAGTTAGATACAATGAGTAAGATCCAGTAATTGATAGCACAATAGGGTGACTACAGTCAGCAGGAATTTGTTGTATATCTAATGCTTAAGGTGATGGATACCCCAATACTCCGATGTGATTATTATAAATTGTATGACTGTATCAAAATATCTCATGTACCCCATAAATGTACACACCTACGTATCCACAGTAATGTAGAAAAACACTTTCAAAAATCACATTTATCCCCAAAATATTCATTATTGTGTATCAATAAAAATATGTTTTTTAATAACAGTAAAATGTTTAGTTTATCTGTATAAAATGCCCAATTTGATAATTTGCATGGGCCAATATTCTATTGAAGGGACTAGTGAAATTATTCTTTTTTAAAATTGTAACAATGTATAGAACCCCACTGATTTATATCAAGATGAATAAAAAGAGAAATTTTCCCTTGACTTATAAGAAATTTATAAAATTAAAATACTGTCAAATAATCAGATTAATTTTAAAAAATTACCAGCTTTGGTTTGTTATTGTTTGAACTCACATTCATTAGGGAATCTGAACAAGGTATGGTTTTAAAATTTTTTATTTAGTAAACTGCATACTGCATTGAAATAGCAGTAAGTATGTGGTATAGATTTAGCATAGCAGGTCAAGTGTCAGATTTCAAATAAATAATCCAAATCATATTTAAATGTAAGTTTCTGAGTAGCATGCTTGTCAAGGAAAGCATATAGAATATCTCTACCACTTTATCTCAAAGAAGCATAAATGTCTATTTGATACATTTTTGTAATTTTATAAAGCTATCCTCTTTTTAAATGTGCTCTCAGGTAATAGTAGTTTGAATGAATTTATTCCTACCTTCAACTTTAAAGAGCAAGAGGACAGTGAAGCTGATTCAAGAAACAGGCAATGCCACAAAGGTGAGATTTTTGGAGCAAGGATACAGATTGTGAATCCACTGTTTATAAACAGTAACAGCTCAGGCAACATAATTGAGAACACTCCCAGTGTCTCCCGAAAATACTTGCCAGAAGGACTGTCTTATTAGGAGATGAATGAATTATGTGGTTGACTAAATTTTGGCTTAAAATTTATCCTCTTCCTCTAAAATGTTTGATTTCTCCAAATCAATCACCACCTGGCCATATTATTGCAAAATTGATGAATTATAGGAGTTTTATTTCCTGACACCTTTGTCTGATACCATGTGAAGAATGATATTCCAGTGCTAGGGACAAGCTGTAAATGAATCAGCCCAGGGCTTTATATTTTAGTAGCATAGACACATATGCAAAAAACCCCAACAATTTCCAAATAGTGATAAAGCAAATATCTATTATTAGAGAGATTATCATGCCAACAGATTGGAAATCTGCTTAACTGTGCCCAAAATCTAATTAATTAACAAATCTCTACTCTGCAGTTAATTCAATCACCTCATGGGCATAATTTGAATTTGTGAAAGAAAATATATTTTTGTTATTAAGAACGTAGGTATACATAATTGCCTTCTGCTGCTCAGTTCTTCTTTACTATGTACAATGGCTGTCACTAAGTAAAAGTTGCCAGAATATATGTAACACTGAAGTTCATCACTGAGGAGATAAAAAATTACATGGGTTAACAAGTCTTTGATTATATTAATGTCTAAAATAAACGAGTTTTTAAACTAATTAATTTAGCTTTTATGTTACAGAAAGTAATTCTAACTTTCGTTACATTTATTTAATGCCTAGAGCACTTGGCATAGTTAAAAATAAATACAGTATTGCTGATCAGGCTGATAAACATGCTTTTACCTTTCAAATAATATTTAGAGGATGTTAATTAGATAGCTTGTTGTGAAAATACTTAATGAGTCCTCATGTGAAGTGGAAATTCTAAGTAGCTTCCTTTTGTGTCTTAATACAGACTTGATTAGTAGCTCTTGGGTAATTATGTTCTAAAGTACTAAAGCAAGAATATTGGGAGGAGATACATTTAAATTATAACTAATACAAAATTATACATGATAGATTTTTAAAATATAAGGTATTAGGAACATGGTAATTTTGCCAAGCTATGCAAGTAGACTTGAACTTTATTAATTACAAATATGTTTTCTTTGGATTTTGGAAATAATGTGATCAGTATAAGAATTTATGTATACTTATCTTTTACATGTGTATATATATCTGATTAATATTCAAATATTTATCTGGTATAATTTATAAATAGATATAAATTGCTAATATATATCCACTAACTAAAAGTCACCTTTCACCTTTATATACAGCAAATACTAGTCACTCTTTAAGATCTAATTCATCAAGAGCCTGCAGTATCAATGAATTCCCACCTTCAATAGTGTCAAGTCTCTGAGTAGACTGCTCTATTTAAGATTTACTGTTATTCTTAGAATGTATTTCTTCACAGCTCTGCCCTCCTTTGTGTGCCCTATGCCCTATTATTATATTTATGAATCTCACAAGATTGTATGTTGTTCTTCCTAGTTCTTACTTTGTGTCTTTTTATTTAAATTCATTGGGACGTTATCTGTGGAAACTTTCTGAACACCGGATATAGGATGTTTTGTCAAAAAGAAATTTATATTAATTTTTTTACATGTTTGCTGTGGGAAATAACAACCCAGAGTTGTTCAAGAAGGTTTTTCAAAGCAGAGTGGAATTCCAAAATGGCTAGTTTACAATGGAGCAGAATTTTACAGTGAATTCTCAGGGGAGATATATTTTTTTAAATCTCTCTTCAGCTTCGAGGCCAAGATATGTGAGTTGTCTTATTGTCCCTTTTATAGATGGAGTTTTTTTCTAGCCTACTTTACAGCGAAGTTGTAGCCCTTTGTGGGGCTTTTTACCAGTTGATTTTACAATGAAGTTGTAGCCCTTTTGTGGTACTATCGTTATGTATTTCCTACAAGACCCTATTACTTGAATTGGCCTAGGTTTTGTCTCGTCACCTCCAAACTGTGTGGCTATACATAACAGAAATTTGAAGTCACTACCTTTAAGTAAACATCCCCAAGGAAAAGCTTACTTTAAAGTTTGATTTTCTCTCTGCATTCAGGATACTGTCTTTATTTCTTTCTTTCTCTTTCTTTCTTTCTTTCTTTCCTTTCTTTCTTTCTTTTGTGTGTGTGTGTCTCTGAGATTTCTTGTTTCTAGCTAGCTTAGAGATACATTTTTAAAGTGTCTCTACCACCTACCTTCCCTTTCCTGCATTCTCTAGGGATCTAGTTTTTCATGCAGTCAGAAACATAAATCCAGGACCTTGATATTTCATACTTTTATTTTATTTTATCTGTCTAATATGTGTTTGTCACACATTGGGGCTAAGAATATTTAGGATATGAAAATAAGTAAATGAGATCAAAGTTTCACCAAAAAAGGCAAAGAGTTAGAATGGTTGACACTAAGCATTTAGAAGAATTCCTCAAAGGAAAAACAAACTCTACTTCTGTGCAGTGATTAGCTCATCAAAGCTTCATTAATGCTTTTCATGCTTATGAGTCTACTAAAAGAAGCCCCTAAGTGATTATTTACTTGAACCTTTCGTATTCTGATCCTTAAGCTCACGCCTGTTTTTTAAATGTCCTGAACACAGCTGATTAGACAAGGAACAATGGACAAATATTTCCTAATGCAAGAAATGAAGCCATATTTGCCTATTCCCAGTTAACACAGGGTAAGGAAATTACGCCTGTATCCAGTATCGTTTAACATAGTGAAAAGAAAATATGTTTGGTCTCAGTATTGCTTAAGATTGCTGTTATTAATAGTTTCAGTACTAAGGATCCTCAGCTTCTTTGCCTTTACCTTAAGGGACTAACAAAAACAACTTACTTTATTCTTTAAATGTCTGCTTTTGTAAAAAAAAAAAAAAAAAAAAAAAAAAAAACTTTGTAATGGTATAAAACTGTTCCAAAATCCAATCTATTCTTGGAATTTTCACCTAATTAACCCAACTACAAATCGTATTTTTGCTTATTAAGTTTCCCCTTAGCTTTTACTAATGCACTTCATACTGCATCATTTTGTTCCCATTTAGCTCTGCTCAAGTAATTTATGTGAACACTGTGACACAAAGGGCTGCTTTGGCACCACTGCATAATTTCATTCAATTCCATTGTTCCCGGTAGTCTCTCATTATCCTCTTATTCAGTTTCCCTTCAGCAACTATTTACATTGTTTTCATTATATTTCTGTTGTAATTTTGCATATGTTTAGCTCCCCTCAGTGAAAGAATAGAGAATTTGCACACAAATGACAGATTTATCCATGTTTTATCCCTTCACACTGAGACATCCCATTTATGCCCACAGTTTTCAAAACAAACTGTGTCTAAAATTTTAGTTACAACACACAAAGGGAGCACATCATGAGAATTATTCCATTAAAACTGTTCTTTTTCCTGCAAAATAGGATGGCTAATTCCTACTTTCTGGAATAGAAATTAGGTTTATTTTTCTTTTCTTTCAACTTTTTTTAAAATAAGAAAAATATTTTAAATAATTACAGTTTCCAAATATAGTAGGTAGTTTTTGTTAGTAAAAATAAAGCATAGTTTTAAAAGAAAAGTAACATAAAATTAGTACTATTTTTGATATTTAGAATTTTATAAAACATTTACATCTGTTTGTTCTACATTTTCATTTTGTTTTCCTTCCCCCTCCACACTTGTATGATTACTGTAGACACCTAATAAACTCTTTTTTCCTATTTTATTGAGTGTATAGTATTATAAAAACTCTAAATTAAATTCATATTTATTACTTGGAATGAAGTCAATTTTTCTTTTTCCTCTGAAATAGTGACCAGAATGAGAGAAAAAAAATGCATCTCTAATATGTCTTGTATTGATGTGGGTCAAAATTTATTTTTTTTAAATGTTAGGTTAAGTGTTACTTGGTTAAAATTTGTAATTAAATGTAATAGTAGTAGCCAGGCACAGCAGCTCACACCTCTAATTCTAGCACTTTGGGAGGTCAAGACGGGTAGATCACTTGAGGTCAGGAGTTCGAGACCAGCCTGGCCAAATTGGTGAAATACCGTCTCTACTAAAAATACAAAAATTAGCCTGGTGTTGTGGTGCACACCTGTAGTTACACCTACTTGAGAGGCTGAGGCAGGATGATCACTTGAACCCGGAAGGCTAAGGTTACAGTGAGCCAAAATCACACCGCTGCACTCCAGCCTGGGCAACAGAGCCAGACTCCATCTCCAAAAAATAAAAATAAAAATAGCAATAGTAGTATACACTTTATCGGGACAGCACATAAATGTATTATAAATGTTTACAAATATTTACCACACAAAATATAAAATTTCATTAGAACCACATCTCTTATGGAGATGGATGGTGATTTAAAAATAAAGATCTATTGATGAATATAATTTATTGGTGGAAGTGCATAGATTTTATCATCAATTTGTATAATCTAACTTTCTTATCAACATAATTTTTGAAAAAATATGTTCAAGTAAATAATAAATAGAAATAGATGGAATTTTGTTATGTAATCAATGCTTTCAATTTGTGGGGAAAGTTTTTTTTTTTCATCATCAAATCAATCACCAAAAGCAGACTTACTTTCTTTTATAAAATGCCTGGCTTTATTTTTTTAATTCAAATAAACTTGTTAACGTTGATCCCTGTGACAAACATTACAATTCTGAATTTGAATTTTCAGATAGATAGGTAGAAGTTGGCATCTCCCAACTTAGGTGACGGAGGTTCTGGTGTCAGAAATGTATTAGGGATCAACACCTGCAAAAAGAAATGTATTAGGGATCAACACGTGTAAATGGAAAGGGGAGCAGGATTGGACAGAAGTGTAAAGGTAGTGCAGGTCCACCAAAGCCTCACTCGATCTAGTGTGAGCTATGGGTTAAAAACATAATAACAAAATCTCTCCACAACGCTCCATTTCAGTCTAAAATGACACACATTTGTGCTTCCTTGCTCATAGGATGCAAGCTACCCAAGCCCGGCCGTGGATGAGGCAGTTCTTAGGAGTTGAGGCAGCCCTGCAGGAGGTCCTCTGCTATTAAGAACTCATGTCCTACAGCTGGGGACCAAGTACTTTTTTGAACTGGGCATTGAGTGGAGCACTTCTGTGGCTACCGAGTCTGCTTTTTGTGCTTGTCATAGCTACCTCTCCATATCGGAAGAAAAGCTCCTCCAAGATTCTGGTGCCCCTTTCATCCTGTCAAAGACAGGAAGAGGGACATTGAGAAGGAAAACTGTGATCTTCGCCTCCTGTAGTTTAATGCTCTTAGTAAATATTTATCATTAAACTCTCCTAATTATTTATTCTACTTATCTGTGGCCTCCACTGGCTATTGTGGCTCATCTGGTGGCCTAGTCGTCACCCTCATACCTGAGGAGCTGAGCATTAAGTTACCATGTACATCTACGGCTATGTTGGCTTAATCTGTTCATTTAAATTCACGGTTAGACAAGGGAGTCCCAGAAAAATTCAAGTGAAATCCCTGGGATTCACACATAATCCTTTGTGTTTCCATTGTGCAACAGTAGCATCCTAGTGATCAGAATCAGTTTCCTCTGCCAACGTGATGACTCCTCTCCTTGACTCCTGGTCCTTAGATTTAAGGATCCCGAAGTTCCCAAACAGCAGCCACAACTACAAATGAATGGAATTCTTGCAATGCACCCTGGCAAAGTCAATTTTGGGGCCGGAAGCCCTAATTCTGCTCAGTCCAGGGTTGCAAGACGGAAAGCAAATTGCTCCCTGATGAGGCATTAAGCATGACAGGAAATGGTGCTACTCCTACTTCCATCCCTTAGCATGTAGGCTTTATTCATACCTTGGACAGAGCATAATACAAATTCATTTGATTCTATTATATCTGGCTTCCTGGAGGACAGCTCTCATCCTTGAAGAATAGTGCCTGTATGCTAGGACTTTAACTGTGCCTCCAGCAGGCAATCCCAACCCTATTACACTAGCTGCTGCTGGATGGTGTGGTAAGTGATATTGGATCTGGAAGCAAAACTCTGTTTATTAATGTTTATTCTGTTGACATAGTAATTGAGAGTAACAAGTATTTTCTTTCACTTTTTTAATAATATGATGCTATTCATTTTTGGCTTTGATCATTTCTATTGCCCTGTAGACCCTGATGTATATCCATTCAGCCCTGTGAGATCCCAGAAGCTCTCCCTAGCTTCTCAGTCTTTCAGCTGTGCCTTTTATGTTTGGAGTCAGTAATTATCTCTTACAAAAATTTGTCTCAAATGTCTACTTCACTTCTCTTGTCTTCCTTCTTTCCTCTTTTGGCTCTTCAAATCCTCACAGCCCTGATAGCTCAAATAAATGTTGTGTAATTTTCCTAGCTTATCTAGTTTCTTTTTCTCATTAAGAGTGCTCATCACAGAGACATAGTCATCCATTGCTTGATGGCTGACATTTTATATTTACAAAACATCATGTGCTTCAGTTTGTTAAAGGTTTTGCATCTGTATTTGTTAGTAAAAATATATGTATAATTTTATTTACTGCTTACATATTAATCTATGGATCTATTATTTATTTATTCATTTCATTATCTAGTATTGGATCAATAATGCACAATTATCATAAAAGTTACCGGGCATATTTTATACTGTTTTCCTAATTCTTGATATAGCATGGATCTGAATAATTATCTTTGGAAGTTTGATAAAACTAACTTTGAAAAGAATTAGAACTATTTTAGTCTTGTATTTCTGATTTTGTTTTTAAGTGGGGTAGTAAGAGGATAAAGGAATGTAAGTAAATGCCATTTTAATTTTTTGAATAGCATTTGAGCAAAAATATTATTGTTTTATAAACCTACTTTTAAAATATTTTGTATTTATTTTTAATTGTATTGCATTATTGTTAGGCTTCCTTTGTAATCTATTATATTTTCTATTGTATACATATACTTTCTCTGATTAAAAAAATATGTATTCTTTCTTTGTTGGCTGTTGCATGCTCCATATCTAATATTTCAAGTTTATCAAGTGTGTATATATATATGTATTTTTGTTGTTGTTCTTTTGAGACGGAGTCTCCCTCTTTTGCCCAGGCGGAACTGCAGTGGCACTATCTTGGCTCACTGCAAGCTCTGCCTCCCGGGTTCACGCCATTCTCCTGCCTCAGCCTCCGGAGTAGCTGGGACTACAGGCGCCCGCCACCACGCCCGGCTAATTTTTTGTTTTTTAGTAGAGACAGGGTTTCACCGTGTTAACCAGGATGGTCTCGATCTCCTGACCTTGTGATCCGCCCGCCTCTACCTCCCAAAGTGCTGGGATTACAGGCGTGAGCCACCGCGTCTGGCCCTTATGAAGTATATTTTAAGTCTTTCATATGACTATTTAATTTATCAGATTCTAAAAAGTAGGACTTCAATATTTACCTCAAATACATCATTTAGGGCATCAAGAGAAACTCGTTAGTCATTGTAAATAATATTTAAATGTAATTAAAAAATTAAAGTCCGTAATAAAGATTTTTCCCCTTTTACTTCAGCCTTTAATGTGGCTTGGCACAGCACTGTGACTGATATTCTCTTCATGTAAAATTTTAATATTTTGTTCATCATAGACTTTTGGCATCAATTTTGAATTTTAAAATATCATATAAGTGTATTATTTATCTTGTTCCTGAATAGTTTGATACTCCTTTGAATTGCACTTGAAGTGAAGGCCTCATGGATTCACCCTACCTTTAGATCCATTGAAAGGAGTTAATTAAATTCCCCAAGGACAATGTTTATTAATATAAATTTTCTTTTGAAATTCTATCAGTTGTGACTTGATAATTTTTTAGTCTATAGCATTAATAACTACGTTAGTCAGCTTAATTTAAATGGTTGCTGCAGGAACAAACGACATCAAAATTTGAAGCTTAAAGCAACATCAAAGCTGATATTTATGTACCATCTTCAGCTTTGTTCCACATCCGCCTCATATTGAGATCTGGAATGAAGGAGAAGCTTTGATCTGAAACATTCCTGATCTTAAAACAAGGAGAAACAGGAGATGATGGAACCATATGATGGCTATTAGAGCTTCTGATAGGAACCTTTGAATCACTTCTGCTTTTTTTCCTTTAGGCAAAGAAAGTAGCCAGTTAAGACTGAATCAATGAAGGGAGATATTTAAAATCTTACATGAAAAGATAATATATATATATTGAACAGTAATGTAATTTACCATAAAGGGGCTGCTTGCAATAGATACATGTTCTTTGTTAATTCTTTCTGTAAATGAATTATATGTAACTGATATGATTTGGCTGTGTCCCCACCCAAAATAGCCTCTTAAATTGTAATCCCTATAATACCCATAACCCCCAATGTCAAGAAAAAGACCATGTGAAAGTAATTGAATGATGGGGGTGGTTCCCCCCTTGCTGTTCTCATGATAGTGAGTGAGTTCTCATGAGATCTGATGGTTTTATAAGTGTTTGGTAGTTCCTCCTGCATTCATTCTCCTTCCTGCTGCCTTGTGAAGAAGGTGCCTTGCTTCCCCTTCACCTTCTGCCATGACTGTAAGTTTCCTGAGGCCTCCCCAGTCATGCTGAAATGTGAGTCAATTAAAACTCTTTCCTTTTATCAATTACCCAGTCTTAAGCTTCTTTATAGCAGTGTGAAAATGGACTAATACAGTAAGTAATTATATTTGCTTTAACTGCTATTTTCTAATACAATTGCCAGTTCTTTCCTTCAATTTTATTTTCTTGAAATATTTATCATGCAATTCATTTTAACCTATTTATGCCTTTGTTTGATGTGTGTCTTTTGTTGACAATAGTGTGTAGGATATTAGCAAAAAATACCTCAAGTTAATCTATTTCTCTTAATAAATGTGTGAACATATGAATTAAATTTAAAAACATGTGAATACTTCTACCTTGTAGAATATTATTTACTAAGGTTTAATGTCTATGTACAGTTATATTAATACAATACAAGAATATGGAAATTCCTTAAAGAACTAAAAGTAGAACTACCATTTGATGCAGCAATCCTGCTACTGGGTATCTACTCAAAGAAAAAGCAGTCATTATATGAAAAAGACACTTGAACATGTGTGTTTATAGCAGCATAATTTGTAATTGCCAAAATATGAAACCAACCTAAATGCCCATCAACCAACAAGTGGATAAAAAAATGTAGTATATACACCCCATGGAATACTACACAGCCATAAAAAGGAACAGAAGAATGACATTTGCAGCAATTGGATGGAATTGGACACCATTATTCTAAGTGAAGTAACTCAAGAATGAAAAACCAAATATTGTATAGTCTCACTTACAAGTGGGAGCTAAACTATGAGGATGCAAAGGCATGATAATGATATAATGGACTTTGGGAATTTGGGAGAAAAGATGGGAAGAGGGTGAGGGATAAAACACTATATACATTGGGTACAGTGTACACTGCTTGGGTGCTGTGTTCACCAAAATCGCAGAAATCACCACTTAAGAACTTATCCACGTAACCAAAAACCACTTCTTCCTCCAAAACTATTGAAATAGGATAAAATTTTAAAATTATGAATACCATACAAGAATAAAAGACAATTTTTTAACTTGATAAAAGTTATATGATAAAAATCTAAAGCAAGTATTATACAGTTAATATAAGAAAAAATAGTTTTAATATTAGGAACATGACAACTCTTCCCATTATATTTGTGTATCTAAAGTAACAAAAATTCTAAAAGCTGTAAGAATTGAAATATAAATTATAAAAATATTATTTGAAAAATATTATTATCTATATTTTATAATGAGCTCAAGAAGTTTGACGTTTTCAATCAAACTATAGAAATCAATAGTGTTTCTTTACAACAATAAAACTAAACATGCATTAAAATAATATTCTATTCAGAGTAGTCACAAATTATTAAATATTTTAGAATAAACTTTAAAAATATTAAAAATGTAGTAATTAATAAATTAAAGTTATTTGAGAATTCTGGTATTGGATACCCTAGAGGTAACAGAATCAGTGCATGTAAATTGAAATACATACATAAAAAATTAATGTTCTGTAAGTAAATTACAGACAAAAACCATGTGAAATACATAAAAGGTCTGTCCCAAAGAGATGAGGTTAAAAGATAATAAATAAATAAAAGCTTACATAAATACATTTAGAAATCAACTAAGGAACGAAAGAAGAAAGGAAGGAAGGAAGGAAAGAAGGAATGATGGGAGGGAGGGAGGGAGGAAGGAAGGAAGGAAAGAAGGAACAAAAGAAGGAAGAAAGGGAGGGAGGGAGGAAGGGAGGGAAAATGTGTACTTGTATAAATGATGATAATATATAATCAATTAAGGAATTTAATTAACTACACCCTTTGTAATTGAGCCCATTCACCCAAAAAATAATAAAATTAGGTGAAGTACACATTTCGGCATTTTGTTTTGTCACTCAATGTGGAAACCTTCTTATTCAATGCAAATCAAATGATGTAACTTTAATTCAGTCGTTTTAATAGTTGAATAATATTGATGGCATAAACTTACACTGAATAGCTGTAGCTAATAATTCTCTAAATTATGTGCTCTACAATGAATTCTGCCGTGTGTTTGACAGAAGTTAAAGGTAGTAGCTCTAGACTAGTCTCCAGTTCCTTTTAGAGATAAACTGGAGTTTCTCCCCAAAATGTACTTCAATTTAGTAAACAATGGGTAGTCTACAGAAAGAACAACATTATATTATAAACTCCATGAAATATTTAGCTGCTGCTTAATATTGAATCCCCAGATCCTAGAGCATGATTGGTATAAAAGTATACACCCATATTTGTTGAATAAACCAAAGGTCAAAATATATTATTGATGTTATCAGTTCTGAAAAGGAATAAACAGTTAGTTCAAGGAAAGAACAGCCAACTCAAGTCTTGATAATATATTCAAGTCACTAAACTGGCTCAAGAAAGTTTTAACCATGTAACGGTTGAGTGATCTTGGTTTGTAATTACTAGTACACTAATGTTTATGGACTTGCTCTATTTAAGGCTTAACAATGGGTTGTAATGCAGATGATATACTTCTCAGTCCTATAGTTTCACATTATTGAGTTTGGTTCTTAAAAAATTACATGCATAAATCCACATAATTAGGGAGAATTGGTTATTTCCTGCTTTTCATGAAGAAGGAACAGAAACATGTAGTCTAAAGCAGATTAGAAAATAAAATTTTCAGTGTTATTTTGAATTAAAGAATATTGCTGCAGCCATAAAAAATAATGAAATTATGTCCTTCACAGTAACATGGATGCCACCAGAGGATGTTATCCTGAGCGAATTGATGCAGGAACAGAAAACCAAATACTGCATATTCTCACTTATAAGTGGGCTAAAAATTGGGTATTCATGGACATAAAGATGGCAACAATAGACAATGGGGACTACTGGGATGGGGAAAGGAGGGGAGGAGGTTTTGAAACAAACTATTGGATACTACGTTCACTACCTGGGTGATGGGATCATTTGTATCCCAAACCTTAGCATCATGCAATATACCCAAACCTGCACATATGCACCTTGAATCTAAAAATAAAAGTTGAAACTAAAAATAAATACAAATAAAATTTTTACAGAACACAACAAAAAAAGAATATTGAGAGTTCTATACTGCGACTAATTTCTAAATTTTTATTGTTCCTTCTTACGAAACCAATATGTGCTTCTAGAGACTTTAGAACACTTAGGTAAACAATAACAACAAAAAGAAAAAATAATCTCTGATATTTAAAGAATACTATACGCCAGGTATTGTATATGTATTATTCCTCTCATTGTTCATAAAAAACATGATTCATACACAATTATTTTTCTCACATAGGATAGAAAAGCAGGGAAGCTAAGACATTCTGCCTAAGGTCAAAATTATCCATCCAGTGTAAACTTCTATACTTTTACTGAATTTTTAAAAACATAGTTATTTATAAAATGTTTTCTAAAACTTTCCAGCATCACATTTTTGATAGTGAGAAATGTTTTGTGCACATATTTTAATATTGCCAGTAGAGCACCTCTTAAATTTGTTTAAGTCATAGACCCAGAAATTGATTTCTTAAATACTTGTGGAATGTATTTTCCTTTGTGCCTTTGAAATATGTACACATTTGAGTCCACGGGTAATTTATTTAGATAATATGTGGAAATTAAGTTAGATAACTATTAGAGCTTCAAGGAAACCTCAAAGGTACAAAATTAAAATGATAAAAGATTATTTAAGAGTTATAAAAAATACATTTCTTCCTGAATAATTATGGTGGATAGAAATAATTTAATGTTTAATATTATGTTAATTTAGATATCAGCCACAAAAAATTAAAGAAGCAATATTCCAAGTAAAATCGACCGACTTTCTAAATGGAAATTATATGAGTACTCACGGACATAAAGATGGCAACAATAGACAATGGGGACTACTGAGGAGGGGAAAGGAGGGCAGGAGGTTTTGAAACACAAACTATATTAAAATTATGCAAAATATACAATGTCGTTTGTGTAATAGAAAAATAAATAACTTATAAATGATGTTCTATAATTCTTATGCGAATCATCTAAAATCATCAACGTATAGAAGTAGACAATAGAATGTTGGCTATTAGGAGATGAGGAAAGGAGGATAAGAGGATTTGTTGCTCAATGAGTATAAAGTTACAGCTAAGCAAGGTAAATAAGTTCCAGAGATCTGCTGTACAACATTTTACCTATAGTTAACAGTAAGATATTATATACTTAAAAACATGTTGAGGGTAGATCCCACATGAATTATTCTTAACACACATACACACACACACACACACACGACAATAAAAAGCCACAAGAAACTACTTATAGGTAATGAATATGCTTATTATGTTTAATGTGATCATGGTAACATGAATATACACATATATCTAGACTCATCAAATTGTATACATTAGTTATGTCCAGCTTTTTGAGTACCAATTACACTCCAATAAAGCTGAGGGAAAATAAATGATTTTGTGTTACAGGGGATTAAAAAATAGAAAAAGTTAGGGAGAGATAAGTAGCAAAAGAACAAACAAGAAAACACAAAATTCTTAAAGTGAAAGAAACAATAAACATGGAGAAAGAAGGCACAGTAAAATCACATTTATTAATTTGAAAATTTGAAGAATGTGGGAGTACTTTAAGTTATATTACAAGAGGAATGTTAAAATGAAGATGAACAAGTTAAAGTAGAAGGTTTCAGGTTTCTAAAGAAGAATGGCAGAAACTAACATATAGAAAGGACTTGGTCTCAAAAGCAGACTGAAGAAAGCAATTCTTTATACAACTTACTGGATATCATCAGTTCCTCTGCTGAGATCAATTTTATTACTATGAAAAAGATTTGAAATAATTTGAAATGTTTCTTTGCAAACCAGTGTTCTCAATATACAGGAAGAAAACAAGCCTGTAAGATGAAATACTTCTACCTGGTTAATAAATATAGAAATCGATTCTTCCTCCATTGAAGTCTATCTTTTCCAATGGGACCAATCCACATGCAGATGCAAAGGCACTCATGTTTGGTAAGTCAAATGTGAATATAAAAATGATATATTTTGAGGAAGAAATTTATTGATGTATGTTATTAGGATTATATTTTTTATTAAAGATAGTGTTGGTAAGGCCTTTGAAATTTTGTGAAATATGATCAGAAATGTCTAGTAAAACCATGTCTCTTTCAATGATGGCTGAAACCCTAATTCCTGTTTGGATTAAGAGAGAAAGCAGGACTCAGGAAATGCATGGTAGAAGGCCAGAGAATTCATTCATTAGGCAGAGTAGAGGTGTTCATAGGTTTTAGTGAAATTTGAATACATTATCCCTTTAGATATCAACTTATAAATGGCAGTTATGGATATTTTTCATCAATTTCAGCATTTTTAACCCCTGAATTATGAGGAGAGGGACAGATGTGCAGATCTGAAACTAGAAAACTTAACATTTATTTGTTACCTCTTAATTAAAAATATAAGTTGTGCTGCCGAAAATAATTTTGAAAAACACTGGTTTATTTAAATTATTGGTATGCATTTCTCACCACATTATAGACTTTATATGTACATATATCTAAATCACATTGTATATTATGTATATTTTATAAAACATCCTTAATACTTAGCTATTATTTGAATTCTAAAGCAAAATGTAAAGAAGGACATTTGGAATACCATTGAACTATAAATTGAGGAACATTCAGTCTCTGCATAACTTTTCTCCACCAGAAGAAATTAGGAGATGGTTATTAGGAGATGAAGAAAAGAGGATAAGAGGATTTGTTGCTCAATGAGTATAAAGTTACAGCTAAGCAACGTAAATAAGTTCCAGAGATCTGCTGTACAACTGAGCTCCTGCTTTAGTTTCTGAGATTCAGTCTGGAGCTTGTAATCTAGAACAATTAACAATAAATACCCTTTGTGTATTTTTCTGTCTCTCATTCTTCAACGACATAATGGAATGCAATAGAACACTGGTTTTTCTGATTACATTCCGTTTAGTTGGACAGGATGTTTAATCACTGGGAGTCTTACTTCCATTATCGGTTATTCATGCCTATTTTACAAGGGTAGTTGGAGGATTAAATGTAAATGCCATGTAAAGTGTCTTCATCCTTTTTTAACAGTAGCATAATTATTATCACCACCTTTGTTTTTGCTGTTGTTAATTATTAGGGTGGGATTTGAACTTGCTCTAACAAGTTTTTCCCAAAACCCCCTTGATATCATGAAGAGTCTACATGTCAGGGTCCTATTTTCTCCACTGGCCGTCTCTGATGCTTTCTGCCTAACTGGTTTCTGAGGCTTTGGCTTTTTTTCTTCTTCTGTCATTTTGTCTCCTTTCTTCTCATTGTGTAGAGCTCCTAGTACCAAATGAAACTTGCACTCTCATCTGTCACCTCCTTTTGATATTGAGCTTTCTCTCATGCTGGCCTGTATACATGGTAAAGTTGGGGTCTGGACCCAACCAATCATTTAGATCAACAAGGCACTGGGTCAGGCATTATCTGTCATATGGCTGCTGTACAATAGAGATTTTTATTCTGGCTGTTCGTAACTGTTACAAAAACATTTACTTTAAAATGATAATTTTAAACACAGTGCTCAATTAAGTGAGATGAGAATAATCTGTTTTCACTGCTGTGCATAAAATTGTTGAAATCTATAAAATTCAAGATAATCGTGTTTTTCTAACTAAGAAGGATCAACCATCATGCTGCTCCAACCCCCACCTTGCCCCCATGTGTCAGTGGTAATGGAAACACCACTTGGAAAAATATATATGTATAAAGAGTTCTTTAAAAAAAACCAAACATTTTGTTTCTAGCATGTTCCAATGAATTTGTTTTTATGGGCTAAAATCCTGAAGAAATTGACTCTGCACACCTCATTATAATTTTAAATCACTATAGCCCTTTGAAATCTTAAATTCTAGAGAGATAATCTATCATAATGCTGCTTTTAAAACCACATTAAAATATTGCTTGGGTTGCCAATATTTCTTTTGCTTGGGAAAATAAAATAAAATGAAAGTTGTATTATCAAGATTTTCCCTCGCTGTTTTTAAGTTGTTCCATATTTACTTGGTAAGAAATCTTACCAAAGAAATTTTTTTCATCCATATTCAAGCCATCCTCCAACTTTTTCATCAAATGGCAGTCTCAAACAACATCTCACACAGCCTCTCTTTTTTGCTAAAGTGGTTCCACGTGGCAGCACAAAATACAGAGTTTAATTTTAAAGAAGGTAACAGAATATTGGCATCAGCCAACTGTTGATGTCAAGAGAGAAAATGCAATAGAGGTTTGCCTGTTACTGAAGGAGCCTAAAGGTGGTTTGTGAATCCCATTTACTGTCTAAAAAAATGTAAATCCTAGTGCCATTATCAACAACAGTAAACAAGTTTCAAAGATTAGGTAAAGTCAGCACTTGAGCCCTTGAGGCTTAAAAAGACTTCTAGGATGAACTGAAAATAAGAATGGAAAGCCTTTTGGAAAAAAAACAAAAAAACAAACAAAAAAATACAATCAGTTATATTTACCTTAAAACCAGGTTACAAATAATAAATATATCACCAAATATAATTTTGTTCACTAGTTAAGATAATTCAGAATCCACTGGAAAATATTTTAAAAGAAAATGATCACTAATATTTAAAACAACAAAGAAATAGATTTATCAATAATTCAAAAATCAGAAAATGACATTGTATTGTATAAAGAAAATATGTCTGGTACCTACGAGATGCATAGCTTCCATGATACCTTATTGGGTCTTCCATGTGCAAAAGTCCTGGTATGGATTGAATGTGTGCATCCCCCCAAAATTCGTATGTTGAAATCTTAACCCTCAAAGTATTAGGAGATAATGACAAGGGCTTTGCAAGATAATGAACTCAGGAGAATGGCACCCCCATGAATGGGGTTAATGCCCTTACAAGAAGAGATACTGGTGCTTTCCCCTCTCTCTGGTGTCTACCAAATGAGGATACAATATAAAAACAGTTGTCTGGAAAGTAGAAAGAGTGTTCTCATCAGACACTGGATCTACTGGCACCTTGATCTTGAACTTTCAAGCCTCCAAAACCATGAGAAATACACATTTGTTGTTTAAGCAACCTTTTAGAAGCCTGAGCTAAGGCAAGCCCCTTATGAAGTACTTTGTACACATAGGGAGATGGATCTTTTAAACAATGATGACCACAGGAGACTGTACCAGGAACTGTCATTTGACACAATTCAGACATATTTAACCTGACCAACAGCATGTTATGCAGCCCATTGAAGTAGTTCTACACAGCAGGATCACAGTGCAATAGATGGCGATGACTGTGGAAGAGGCCAACAAGCACCTCCACTCTTAAAATAATTCCCAAATGATTTCAGTGTATAGTCACATTGAAAATCCCTGAAATACCGCTAATTTATCAAAAGACATTTAAGAGCTAAAATATGATCTCCTCATTTTAGAATCTTATTTTGACTCTCTAGTCCTGGAGTATTTGTTGACAGATTATAGTAATTCAAAGAAAAATATTACAAAGGCATTGTCGTCAAGAAACTTAACTTCTGAATTCTCCAGATTAATTGCAAACCCAAAATTATATTTTAAAAATTTAAATTGTTCATTAGAAATAAGAGTATAATTTTGTGAGTAGAGAATCAATTATTTTTTCATGTTAAATGAAAACAAAGTTTCCTAAGAAAGTATCATATGAGATAAATTATGGAGGATACATAGGTTTTTACCAGACAGAGAGGAAAAGAAGAGAACATAGCACCAAGCTCATGTATATGCAATTTATGAGTGTATATAGAGAACAATTTTCTGTTTGCTTCAGAAGTTCTGAATTACAGAAAGGAAAAGAGAAGAAATAAAAGGAAAGGAAAAGAAAGAAAATCCAAGAAAGGAAAGGAAAAACAAAAATAAAAGCTAGTAAATGCTAGATAGTGACACATCATTAACTGAAAGTGACTTTTCTTTCTCAGTTTTCTCATCTATGAAATAGATATTATAGTAATTGGAGAAAAGATTTCTTGTGAGAACTCACTGAAAAACAAAGATAGAGCTTTTCATTTCACCAACAAACAAGTATGTCACCAACAAACAAGAGTCTCATTTTCCTTTCGAAAGAAGAAAAATATTGATGTAAGTTAACAGTTAATTATTAAACATAGTTTGGATGAGCTGTGAAAAGAATGGCTGGATAGAATGCTTGCTATATCCTGTAGTACAAATCCACTCTCACTTCTTTGATATAAGGATGGCAAGGTTTTAATATTTGAAGCAAAAGTAAATTCTAAGATATCCAAATTAGTCCTCTTAAGGAATTGGTGGTTTCTTCAATGTTTTTGGAAAGTAAAAATTTTCCAGTAAGTGCATGTAATTTTCTTTTGACTTTTGAGCTTTATTATAAAATCAGGGATATGTTCTATTAAACCAAAAGATTCATATGAATAAATATAAATTCATTCAAAAGGCAGCAAAAGATTCCTATTAATACATACATCTGTATTCAAAAGGCAGCAAATCTTCCAAAATCATGCATTTTGAAGGAGAACATTTTCTGCTCAAATATTTACATAAATCTGAAATTTGACGTTGGTCCTGTAGAAGAGACTAATTCAACTAAATCCGTGGTATGTTTATTGGCCTCCTACCATGAGTCAGTTACTTTAATACTTAATATAATTTAACATATAGATGTAGGTATGATTAAGAAGTAGATACAACTTCAAGGAATTCATGTATGTTAAGGGAAAAGAATTCCATTAATTACATAAATGTCAAAAATATAAATTCTACAAACTTTCTAAATTTTATACTCTATGATGTTGCATAATTGAAATCTTAAAGAGATAGAACTACACAAATAATAAAATTAAACTATTAATTTTAATCAAATTTACAATTGTTTGAAACATTATATAATGTATATTTTTCTATTTTGTTATAAGAAATAAAACATAAGCAAACTTCCATAATGTTTTAAAAGTATGGTGAAATTTCAAACAACTTTATAACATTTTGCATGGCATTAAAAAATCTATATTTTTAGCTCAATATGTAGAAACAAGAAAATCACAGAGCAAGAGTGACAGAAATGTAAGATGCTATGGAATTATAAAAGGTAAGCGTGTTTTCTTTTGCTGTCTTGGGTAATAACAATGCATTGGATAGGAAATAGCATTATTTGAACTACACTTTGTATGATAAAAGAGAGATAATAGGAATGACATACCTTAAACAGAGGAAATAAGTATATTGAATCAAAGGCATGGACTTGCATGGCATGATCAGTGAGAGATAAGAAGTTCATCACGATTAGGGTAGAGGAGAGAATTGGCAAGAAATAAAGGTGAAAAGATAAATTAGGCCAAATATTACGGGGTCTTCAATACCAAATTAAGGAGTTTCTATACCATTCTTCAGGAAACAGAGATTATACCAGAGATTTGTGGGCACAGGAGCAGCATGGTTAGGATTCTGTTTGGGAAGAATAATGTTGACAAAAGTAAGAAGAATGAGTATAGGTTGGGAAAGGGCATTAAAGATGCTTATGGCAACATTCTAGGTGAGAAATTAGGAGAGATTAAAAGGTGGCAGGAGGAAAGAGAAAAAGTTACCTACTGGAGATTGAAAACATCTAATAATGTTTTAAAACAAGCTCATTAATAGTAATTATTATATTTAATTAATTATATTCTAAGAAGAATCTTATTTGAGAAAGAAATGTAAAAGGTATTTCGCTCAACAATCTACACCTCTAAAATAGCAAGTCAACCACATATTTTTATTAATCATCCACCAGTACCTCTCTATTGTCAGGAAAATTATGTAATAACCTCTTCTTTCTCATTCATCTTTCATGATGTGCGACACATTATTTCTAGGTTTTTATTGTTTTCTTGATTTTTATGAGCCTATCGGTTATCTATGTACAATGTCTTTGTGTATTGTGGCTGTCTTAATTGCATTTTAGTATGCCAATTACAGTGGAAAATGAACTGGAGAACTCTTCAGGTTATCCTTTAGCAAAATTCAAAATATAAAAAAGGAATGATAGAATAAGTATTATAGTAAAGTAGCCAACAGAACTAATAAATACAACCATATAAGAAACAATTAAAAGGTAAATTTATTTTAGGAAAAGAGTGGTAATATTAATATAGTGAGTTTTATTGTGTGTACTCTTTTAGATTAGATCAACATATTAAATTTTACTCACAGCCATAAGAGGATGGGAAATTTCAAGATGGGAAAATTTCTGAGCTGAATTGGTTTAATGAAGATGGATAGAGTAAGTCTCAACTTTGAGATTATAGTCATATATTTTCTGTGATAGTAAAGTGTCACATTATTAATTTGTTACAGATATAACATGTCAAAATCATCCACTAGGAGGTACATAGATTATTTAATTATGATCCATTAATATAATTATATAATTAACTGGATTTTTAATCTGATAAGTCTGTAATAAGCCATGTAAACAGCAGCAATGAGGAAATTCTGTAGTCTGCAAGCGCATTCATATTTGCCAAACAAAAAGTAAATTCTTCATCTTTCATGGCTTGTGCTGTTTTCTACATTCTGTTTCTACAATAATTAAAAATGAAAGAAAGATATCACATTACTTTCTTGTTTTGATCTTCTCAATAATTGGAAAATATGTAATGGTTTTAATCAGGAGTAAAGTCATATTTGTAATTTTGGAAGATTGTAATGTTGACAAATATGTATTAGGAGGGGTTAGACTAAAGTATAGGGATAATATACGAGACTATTTCAATGAAGGATGAAGAAAGGGCTAAGGAACTGTTAGGAATTTAGAAATTGGAAATTGTTTAAGGGGAGATCTCTATAACTTGTTATTTTATGAGCCACATGGGTTAAAGGCTAACCTCCACAACAGTATCACTAATAGGGTTGACAGAAGGTGGTGCAGATTTAGAGGAAACATAGTATATTATTTGACTTAAAGATTTCCACAAAAATTACAAAAATAAAGGATAAGATATGATATTGAGCTTCACCAATCAAAAGTATAATATGTGGACCAGCAGCATTAGAGTCCCCTGGGAGTTTATTAGAACTGTAGAATCTCAAGTTCCATCCTAGAAATACTGAAATGGAATCTGAATTTTACAAGATTTCTAGGCCATTCATATTTGGGAAGCCTTGCTATAGAGAATGTGTTCATATTGCTGTAGAGGGACGTGGCAGATATGAACCAGGTGGTCACTAAAGTTCTTCCTTGACCACAGATTTTGAAGAAACCTAATAATATCCAAGGGCTTGAATTACATGAGAGTTCCTCATTGCTAGTTCTCAGAAAGAGTACGCTTTTGACAAATTTTTTACCTATCTACAACAAAATTAAAATGACTTTTATAAAATAAATGTATTACTTTTTTGGTGTTAAAATGAAATGGCTTAATTATGTTTTATAATTGTTATTTTAATAATTTTATTTGTCCAAAAATAAATTGGTAATCTTAAAAAGGTGAAAGATAAATTGTGCAATATGATATCTTTTTTGGTAAAAATAAACTGTATATTTGCAGAATCATGTTTGACTAAGATGTTGTAAATGAACTTCTTGTAACAAAAAAGCCATTTGAACACAAATTACTGAGCATCACTGGTCGGAAAGAGGTTGCGTATTTCACAGTCTTCTTAATAAATGATCAGACAATGACCTCAAACCTACGTAAGTCTAAAACAAGGCTTTGAGTTGCTGCTAAAGTGACAAATTTGAAAATCTGATTCACTGTAATGAAGATTGAAAACATAGGTACAAAAACTGAATGTGAGAAACTGAGTGATTTGCCCGCTTATCCAAGACCCTTAAGAGGTCTGTGGTTATCTGAAGTTAATCGTGGTCTCTGGTTATCGGTAAAGGCATAAATCAGCTCTCTTTAAAATAGCTTTCCTAAATTAGGCACAAGTGATTTTTCAGATTAAGATTCAGCAGAAAGCTCATAATTTAAGATAGTACAAAGCAAGAGCTTGTATGTGGAGAATTAATAAATAAGAAATGTAGTCACCACAACAACTGTAGTTACTGGAGTTTTCAGAATGAGAATATAGCAAAATTTTCTATGAAATATAAAAAGACAGAAAATTTAATATAAGATAAATATATAATAAAAACTATCTGAAAAGAAAAGAGATTTGGGGAAAAATTAGAACTTCTACATATGAAAAATATAACTATTAAAAGCATACTACATGTTAAACTGATGATTAAATGCAGTTGAGAAGATAATTCATGAGATGGAAAATACAATTGAACAAATTAACCCTTAGGGAATAAAAATAAAAATAAAGAAATTAAAGTATATACAAAAAAATCTGGACAATATCAAATAAGATAGAATAAGAAGGTTGAGCATTCGTCTAATAAGAAGCTCGTAGGAAGAGACAGAATGAATGAGATACACTATTCAAAGATACAATGAGTACAAATTTTTCAAAAATTTTCTTGGAATTTTAATGAATATCAAGCAGAATAAAACAAATAAAATCTTATGTGAACATATTTTGGAGAAATTTCTGAAGAACAAATGCAAAGGCAAAAACTTAAAAGACTCAGATAAAAACATTGAGAGTGATAAACTTACTATAACTAGATAGATATATAGATGATAGATGGTAGATAGATAGAGATGGATGATAGAATGGAATGACAATTTAGAGATTTTAGAAACGTTAAAAAATGTTAAGTAAAAATCACTGCCAACATAATATTGTAAACTCGAGAAAATACAAGGGTGAAAAGCAGATTTTACAGATAAAGGAGAGAAAGAGAAAGATTTCTGAAAATAGAATTATTCAAAGAATTTTTACAAAATGCTCTGTAAGAAGAAAAATCCAGAAATATAGTCTTAATTACAGAAAATAATATAAATAAATGCAACCTTAAATATGAACATGCATAAATACTAACATTCTTTCTTGCAAAGAAAAAAAACAACTAATTTTCTTCCAGGTTTTCAGTTTTGGGTTTTACATTTAAAACTTTAATCCATCTTGAGTTAAATTTTATATGGTTTAAAGAAGGGGTCCAGTTTCAATCTTCTGCATACGGCTAGCCAGTTATCCCAGCATACCATTTATTGAATAGGGAATCCTTTACCTATTGCTTGTTTTTGTCAGGTTTGTTGAAGATCAGAAAATTGTAGGTGTGCAGTCTTATTTCTGGGTGCTCTATTCTGTTCCATTGGTCAATGTGTCTGTTTTTGTATCAGTACCATGCTGTTCAGGTTACTGTAGCCCTGGAGTATAGCTTGAAGGAGATCATTATCCCTAGCAAACTAACACAGGAACAGAAAACCAAATACTGCATGTTATCACTAATAAGTGGGAGCTTAATGATGGGAACACATGGACACATAGAAAGGAACAACAGACACTGGGCCTTTCAGAGGGAGGAAAGAGGGAGAGGATAAGGAAAAATAACTAATGGGTCCTTGGCTTAATACTTGGGTAATGAAATAATCTGTACAACAAACTCTCATGAAACAAGTTTACCTATGAAACAAACCTGCGTTGTACCCTAAACTTAAAATAAAATTTATAAACAAATAAACAAAAAGAAATGAATGAAAAGAGAAAAAAATACTGAGTAAAAATAAACAATAGGTGTTTTATAAGGAATGAGATTTTTTGTGTTTTTTTCCATCTTTACATTTGTTATTATTTAAACACTTCCCAATGAACATTCACTACTTGTGTAATAAATGTAACTATTATTCACATTTAGTTGACTATGTTTTAAAACTAACCCAGAGTTTAATTGTGATAATGATTTTTAAAAGGGAAAATAACATAAACTTTTTTCTCTCCTCTTTTCTACTGTGAGAGTGAGCAGTATTTATCACACATACACACACGTCATATCTGAATTCCTCAAAATGTTAAACAAGCTATTGCTCTAAAATTATTGATAAGAAATACATCAATCTGTGTATTTGCCGATATATATAGTGTATAATTTTAAAATAATTTCTATATTTTATTCATGTGAAATTTCTTGATTCAGTTTAAACTGCTAGTTTTATGAAATATAATCCACATCCATCCTTTTAACTACAATCACCTGTATGGGCAACAATGCATGTAAGCTTAATGAGAAACGAGTATGCATCCATACCTGTAGGGGTAGTTATTATTTGCTATTGTACTCTTTTATTCAATACACAATAATTTTGTCTAGGAAGGCACACTGAAAATTTATAAAATTTCTACTGAAAAGTGTCTATTTTACTTACATTACCATTTTAGATTTTCTTTGTTCTCTTTCTTTGCAATTGATAACAAAAAAATTACAATTAAAGCATATAATATATGTTTTTTTCTTCTGTTTTTTGGAATTATTTTTTCCCCACCTCCAGTATTACATTAACTCTAACATATACACAGATATATACAGCCATAGCTGGCTTTGAGCTGGGGAAGGTGTCTACCCTGTCCATCTCCTTCATCTAGAATTCTCATTTGTCATACAACCGTCATCGTCTTTGTTCCGTTAATTGTTTGAAAGAGATAATGTCACAAGATTTCAGAATCAAGCTACTTTGTCAATCTTCCTTTATCTTATACATTGGCCTTCTCTCAGAAACAGAATTTTAAAATAATAACAAGACAGCAAAAACTTTTTCTTTATCCAGTAATAGAATTGGCAGTTTCTATAATGAAGGGAATATTTTCAGAGGAGGAAATATGAGGCCATGCTACCAATCAAAATAGCTAATAATTATATGTATATATGTCTGTATAAAATATAATTTCAAATTATGTGTTTTGGGGAAATGCTGAGTTTTAAAAAAGTTTTAAGTTATATGCCTAGGCATATAATAAAAATGTATCAATTGAATACTCAATATAATTTTAGCTCATGAAAAATTGTATTATAACTGTGGTAACTATAAATAAGTTTTCTGCAAGTTAAACAGAGCAATGATATTCCTTATGTTCCAGTAAGTAGTGCTGTGAAAAAGAGAAAGATTTCTAGTGCAATTGAAAATGCTGAAAACATTTTCAAAAAATATTGTTTGTTGTATTCAGTTTGTTATAGCATTAATAAATTTTGCTATTATCCAACTTCTCTAAAGTATATTAAAAATTTCTATTTCCTTATTTTAAAAATATTGTAACATCTTCTACTCTCAAGTATAAATTAGTATAAATTGTATGTCAGAAAGCATTGTCTGTCTCTCACTCTGTGTCTATGTGCCTAAATATATGTAGACTTCACTCCATCTCACTATGCTACACATATACAAGAACATGTATATATTGATAGAAAGAGAAAAGTACATTCCTTCAAGTACAATTAAATGACTGGCTATACTTCCTTGGAAGGGTGACTTGCTAACATTTCCAAGGTTAGATTTATAGATTTGCAATGATTTAATGCATAAAGTGCATTTCCTGGGAAAATTCAATTAATTCCAATATTCTCAAAATCCTTCTTTCTGAGACTTAACATATAAATTTTTTCATGTTGCCAGTTTTTTTAAATAAAATAATAAAAGTTAGCTGCAAATAAAATATATATTAAAGATTGTTGGGTAATTTTTGTATGCTAATATGCATTGCAGTTCTTATTTTTCAAACAAAACATATTTAGACTCAAACATACCTGATATTAAATTTTAAACATACATTATCTCTAAAAATAAAACAAAAACAAATTTCAAATGTATCAACAACATCATATATAAAATACCTCAGCTTTCGAAGGCTATTTTGGGGGGAGGAGCCAAGATGGCCGAATACGAACAGCTCCGGTCTACAGCTCCCAGCGTGAGCGATGCAGAACACGGGTGATTTCTGCATTTCCATCTGAGGTACCGGGTTCATCTCACTAGGGAGTGCCAGACAGTGGGCGCAGGTCAGTGGGTGCGCGCACTGTGCGCGAGCCGAAGCAGGGCGAGGCATTGCCTCACTTGGGAAGCGCAAGGGGTCAGGGAGTTCCCTTTCCGAGTCAAAGAAAGGGGTGACGGACTCACCTGGAAAATTGGGTCACTCCCACACGAATATTGCGCTTCTCGGACCGGCTTAAAAAACGATGCGCCACCAGATTATATCCCGCACCTGGCTCGGAGGGTCCTACGTCCACGGAGTCTCGCTGATTGCTAGCACAGCAGTCTGAGATCAAACTGCAAGGCGGCAGCGAGGCTGGGGGAGGGGCGCCCGCCATTACCCAGGCTTGCTTAGGTAAACAAAGCAGCCCGGAAGCTCTAACTGGGTGGAGCCCACCACAGCTCAAGGAGGCCTGCCTGCCTCTGTAGGCTCCACCTCTGGGGGCAGGGCACAGACAAACAAAAAGACAGCAGTAACCTCTGCAGACTTAAATGTCCCTGTCTGACAGCTTTGAAGACAGCAGTGGTTCTCCCAGCACGCAGCTGGAGATCTGAGAACGGGCAGACTGCCTCCTCAAGTGGGTCCCTGACTCCTGACCCCCGAGCAGCCTAACTGGGAGGCACCCCCCAGCAGGGGCACACTGACACCTCACACGGCAGGGTATTCCAACAGACCTGCAGCTGAGGGTCCTGTCTGTTAGAAGGAAAACTAACAAACAGAAAGGACATCCACACCAAAAACCCATCTATACATCACCATCATCAGAGACCAGAAGTAGATAAAACCACAAAGATGGGGAAAAAACAGAACAGAAAAACGGGAAACTCTAAAAAGCAGAGCGCCTCTCCTCCTCCAAAGGAACGCAGTTCCTCACCAGCAACGGAACAAAGCTGGATGGAGAATGACTTTGACGAGCTGAGAGAAGAAGGCTTCAGACGATCAAATTACTCTGAGCTATGGGAGGACATTCAAACCAAAGGCAAAGAAGTTGAAAACTTTTAAAAAGATTTAGAAGAATGTATAGCTAGAATAACCAATACAGAGAAGTGCTTAAAGGAGCTGATGGAGCTGAAAACCAAGGCTCGAGAACTACGTGAAGAATGCAGAAGCCTCAGGAGCCGATGCGATCAACTGGAAGAAAGGGTATCAGCAATGGAACATGAAATGAATGAAATGAAGCGAGAAGGGAAGTTTAGAGAAAAAAGAATAAAAAGAAATGAGCCAAGCCTCCAAGAAATATGGGACTATGTGAAAAGACCAAATCTACGTCTGATTGGTGTACCTGAAAGTGATGGGGAGAATGGAACCAAGTTGGAAAACACTCTGCAGGATATTATCCAGGAGAACTTCCCCAATCTAGCAAGGCAGGCCAACGTTCAGATTCAGGAAATACAGAGAATGCCACAAAGATACTCCTCGAGAAGAGCAACTCCAAGACACATAATTGTCAGATTCACCAAAGTTGAAATGAAGGAAAAAATGTTAAGGGCAACCAGAGACAAAGGTCGGGTTACCCTCAAAGGGAAGCCCATCAGACTAACAGCGGATCTCTCGGCAGAAACCCTACAAGCCAGAAGAGAGTGGGGGCCAATATTCAACATTCTTAAAGACAAGAATTTTCAACCCAGAATTTCATATCCAGCCAAACTAAGCTTCATAAGTGAAGGAGAAATAAAATACTTTACAGACAAGCAAATGCTGAGAGATTTTGTCACCACCAGGCCTGCCCTAAAAGAGCTCCTGAAGGAAGCGCTAAACATGGAAAAGAACAACCGGTACCAGCCGCTGCAAAATCATGACAAAATGTAAAGACCATCGAGACTAGGAAGAAACTGCATCAACTAACGAGCAAAATCACCAGCTAACATCATAATGACAGGATCAAATTCACACATAACAATATTAACTTTAAATGTAAATGGACTAAATGCTCCAATTAAAAGACACAGACTGGCAAATTGGATAAAGAGTCAAGACCCATCAGTGTGCTGTATTCAGGAAACCCATCTCACGTGCAGAGACACACATAGGCTCAAAATAAAAGGATGGAGGAAGATCTACCAAGCAAATGGAAAACAAAAAGAGGCAGGGGTTGCAATCCTAGTCTCTGATAAAACAGACTTTAAACCAACAAAGATCAAAAGAGACAAAGAAGGCCATTACATAATGGTAAAGGGATCAATTCAACAAGAAGAGCTAACTATCCTAAATATATATGCACCCAATACAGGAGCACCCAGATTCATAAAGCAAGTCCTGAGTGACCTACAAAGAGACTTAGACTCCCACATGTTAATAATGGGAGACTTTAACACACTACTGTCAACATTAGACAGATCAATGAGACAGAAAGTCAACAAGGATACCCAGGAATTGAACTCAGCTCTGCACCAAGCGGACCTAATAGACATCTACAGAACTCTCCACCCCAAATCAACAGAATATATATTTTTTTCAGCACCACACCACACCTATTCCAAAATTGACCACATACTTGGAAGTAAAGCTCTCCTCAGCAAATGTAAAAGAACAGAGATTATAACAAACTATCTCTCAGACCACAGTGCAATCAAACTAGAACTCAGGATTAAGAATCTCACTCAAAACTGCTCAACTACGTGGAAACTGAACAACCTGCTCCTGAATGACTACTGGATACATAACGAAATGAAGGCAGAAATAAAGATGTTCTTTGAAACCAACGAGAACAAAGACACAACATACCAGAATCTCTGGGACACATCCAAAGCAGTGTGTAGACGGAAATTTATAGCACTAAACGCCCACAAGAGAAAGCAGGAAAGATCCAAAATTGACACCCTAACATCACAATTAAAAGAACTAGAAAAGCAACAACAAACACATTCAAAAGCTAGCAGAAGGCAAGAAATAACTAAAATCAGAGCAGAACTGAAGGAAATAGAGACATAAAAAACCCTTCAAAAAATTAATGAATCCAGGAGCTGGTTTTTTGAAAGGATCAACAAAATTGATAGACCGCTAGCAAGACTAATAAAGAAAAAAAGAGAGAAGAATCAAATAGACACAATAAAAAATGATAAAGGGGATATCACCACCGATCCCACAGAAATACAAACTACCATCAGAGAATACTACAAACATGTCTATGCAAATAAACTAGAAAATCTAGAAGAAATGGATAAATTCCTGGACACATACACTCTCCCAAGACTAAACCAGAAAGAAGTTGAATCTCTGAATAGACCAATAACAGGATCTGAAATTGTGGCAATAATCAATAGTTTACCAACCAAAAAGAGTCCAGGACCAGATGGATTCACAGCCGAATTCTACCAGAGCTACAAGGGGAACTGGTACCATTACTTCTGAAACTATTCCAATCAATAGAAAAAGAGGGAATCCTCCCTAACTCATTTTATGAGGCCAGCATCATTCTGATACCAAAGCCGGGCAGAGACACAACCAAAAAAGAGAATTTTAGACCAATATCCTTGATGAACATTGATGCAAAAATCCTCAATAAAATACTGGCAAAACGAATCCAGCAGCACATCAAAAAGCTTATCCACCATGATCAAGTGGGCTTCATCCCTGGGATGCAAGGCTGGTTCAGTATACGCAAATCAATAAATGTAATCCAGCATATAAACAGAGCCAAAGAGAAAAACCACATGATTATCTCAATAGATGCAGAAAAGGCCTTTGACAAAATTCAACAACCCTTCATGCTAAAAACTCTCAATAAATTAGGTATTGATGGGACATATTTCAAAATAATAAGAGCTATCTATGACAAACCCACAGCCAATATCATACTGAATGGGCAAAAACTGGAAGCATTCCCTTTGAAAACTGGCACAAGACAGGGATACCCTCTCTCACCACTCCTATTCAACATAGTGTTGGAAGTTCTGGCCAGGGCAATTAGGCAGGAGAAGGAAATAAAGGATATTCAATTAGGAAAAGAGGAAGTCAAATTGTCCTTGTTTGCAGACGACATGATTGTATATCTAGAAAACCCCATTGTCTCAGCCCAAAGTCTCCTTAAGCTGATAAGCAACTTCAGCAAAGTCTCAGGATGCAAAATCAATGTACAAATATCACAAGCATTCTTATACACCAACAACAGACAAACAGAGAGCCAAATCATGAGTGAACTCCCATTCACAATTGCTTCACAGAGAATAAAATACCTAGGAATCCAACTTACAAGGGATGTGAAGGACCTCTTCAAGGAGAACTACAAACCACTGCTCAAGGAAATAAAAGAGGATACAAACAAATGGAAGAACATTCCATGCTCATGGGTAGGAAGAATCAATATCGTGAAAACGGCCATACTGCCCAAGGTAATTTACAGATTCAATGCCATCCCCAAAATGAGCATTCCATGCTCATGGGTAGGAAGAATCAATATCGTGAAAATGGCCATACTGCCCAAGGTAATTTATAGATTCAGTGCCATCCAAAAAATTGGAAATCATCATTCTCAGTAAACTATCGCAAGAACAAAAAACCAAACACCGCATATTCTCACTCATAGGTGGGAATTGAGCAATGAGATCACATGGACACAGGAAGGGGAATATCATACTCTGGGGACTGTGGTGGGGTGGGGGGAGGGGGGAGGGATAGCATTGGGAGATATACCTAATTCTAGATGACGAGTTAGTGGGTGCAGCGCACCACCATGGCACATGTATACATATGTAACTAACCTGCACAATGTGCACATGTACCCTAAAACTTAAAGTATAATAATTTAAAAAAAGGCTATTTTGATAATTCCCCATTTTAAAAGTAGCCCATAAGCCTTTGTTTTGGGATTTATTTTGTATTTGTTTTTTTAATAAAATAGAATTTAATATTGCCCAGTCAGCTTATGATTATCAAATGAAGCTTGATTGTAATGTTTTAGAGTCTTAATAGACATAATGATTAATTATTCTTCAGGAAAACCCAAAGGAAATATGCATGTTTACCTTTATTTATTTCTGAACCCCTGTTAACATTGCACAAATAATATGAAGTAAAATATTATCATAAAATAAATTTCAAAGTTAAGGGAAATACAATGCCATCAGAGGAGGGAAGGCTGTGTAATTAGAAACTTGGAAAGTAAAAGAACAAGTGGCAATTGATTTAGTTGATTAAAGGAGCTAAATTCAAAGCCAGCAATTGGGGAACTGAGACATGCTGATTCATGCAGTATTGTAAGGGGGAGTTTCAAGTAGTAGAGACCAAAGTGTGTCTGAAGTCTGTAACAATATCAAAATGATTGATTGTAAATCTTTTAAGGAGAAGTGAAAACAACTTATCCTCCCTCACCTAACAGCAAAGATAGGTAACTAATTTCTTCCCAGCCCCTGAGAAGATGGTGTCTGGGCTCTGAAGTGGGAAACCACCTGAAGCTAGAAATGAGCTGCCTCAGTCGAAATGGAATCAAGTCTACAAATATCATAAGAAAATCTTCAACTCTCTTTCCATTTCCCTGAATTCTGAATTCTGGGAAAGACATAGGACTCACACTAGAAATTATTATTGTTTTGTTTCAAAACTAACAGTCACAAAAGAAAATTCCTACATATAATGGCATTTGTGGATGTCTCAAAATATGGCCACATCCATTCCTGGCAATAAGAAATGTAACTCATTAGTTGGTAAGCCCAGTTTATTGTGAACACAGTCATAATAAGTCATTATAGTCAGCACACTAGTGACTCACTCCTAAATATAAGTAGATATCCAAAGTTCACTAGATATCTATTTAATATTATTATTTATTAGATATTATTATTATCTATTTATTATTATTATTATCTAATATTATTATTATTTCAGTTATTTTTCTAACATGACAGATAAAAAATAGTAAATAATAAAATAAAAACATAAAGAATTAATTTCTTGTTAGAAGAGACAATGTAGGGAGCAATAATTTATCTCAAAGAAATAAGGGATATACTACTTTTATGAAAAATGAGCAAGAAGCTATAAAGTGCTTCATAAATTAGCTGTCAGAAGCTGATATAAAACCAACCAAAAAGGTAACCATAAAAGTTTTATATTTTACATATAGAGTTATAGAATGCAGAGAGAATCATATGGCAGAAAAAAAGATGAAGAGGAAGACAGTGGTTCAAACAAAACAAACCAAAACAGAACAGAGACAAATGTAGAAGTATAGACAGCTCTTTCAAATTAGCAGGTAAGAAGTAGACTTCAGCAGTAATGCTGACAACTCTGTAATAGATATGACTTATTAAAAAATATCAAGCATATATATCATATATATGTATATAAATATAAACTTTGAAAATAGTATTTGAACTTGATCCTTAAAACAAATAAACTAATAAATTAGAACAAGATGTTTTTCCTTTACAACAGACTGAAAAAGGGTTCAACAAGAAACAAACAAACAACAAACATAGTGTCACACGTTTAGGTTGTATTATGGCAATGCATTTTGAATCCAAGTTTTCATATGCAACAGTTTTAGAATATGGCCAGAAAATACTTTGACAATTTTACCATTGAAATGTGATGTTTTTACCAACTCCTCTTGAATCTGATATCTTTAACTGTTAGATATGAAATACGGAAGTGATGCTGGCTAGTTTGTAGGTCTGGGCTTTTATAAACTGGCAGCTTCTACTTCCCATGTCTGAAATACTTTTGTAAGACAGCCTCTATAGTTTAGCAAGCACACCCACTTGGAGAGGACCTGTGCAGGTATTCAGTCCAAGAAACCTAGCCAACGTGTGAGCAACTTGCTTGCATTAATCACCTGACATGTAAGAAAGGAAACATTCTAGATCACTCCAGCTCCTGCCACTCCTTGACAGCAATCATCAGAAGAAAAGAAAGAGGGAAAAACCATCTAGCTTAGTGCTCTAAATGCCTAGAAACATGACAGATAATACTAAAAATAATTATTGTTGTTTAATCTACTCAGCGTTGAGGAAATTTATTATTAAGCAACAGATTTTGTTTTTAGAGTGAGATGCTCTAATAACAAAAACCTAAATGGTGCAGCATTGGCATTGGAATTGGACTGAGACCAGAAGCTGAAAGATGAGCGTCCTTGATGCCTATAGATGCAGGTAAGCTGCAGGTGAGGGCTCAAAGAAAGTGAAAAAAAACGTTATTGAAACAGGAAGGGAAATAATACCTTGTTAAGTGATGGTAGTAATGTAGATGGTAGTAGATAGACCTAATAAACTTGTTAATCTAAGGAGAGTTCCATGCATACTAAAAACAAAACCAAAAAACCTAATCATGTGTTTTCTCTTTGCCTATGAATAATCAAGGAAACATAGAGGAGAGAGATGAGTAATATTTAAAAAATGCTAAATATGAGGGAGATTTTATGTTTCTGGTATGACTAAACACACTCCTACCAGATCTAACCTTTCCAGAAATAACAGTGGAAAATATTGGAGAAAAACAACAAAGAAAGAACAACAAAAAAACCAATTATCTGAAGGCACTAGAGAGTGAGAAAAGTAGGTTTATACTGGATGGGACTGGATAGTTGAAAACACAAACTGGTTCAGCTTGTGGCAATGACCACAAACATTCCAATATTCTTGTGCGAGCGCAGTGAACATGTATTGGAGTCCATATGGATGCAAATTGGCTTCGGCAATCTTCCAGAATAATAACTGAAGACAAAGCATTATCTAACTATTGATCTCTCTTAGCTTGTTACACAGATAGAATTGTTAATTCCATATCAGTCGTTATTTGTGTTATGAGGGTAATATTTTATTAAGACCCTTATAATCTACAATTTCCAGTATTTAACAGCTTTCTTATAATCCAAACTAGACCATTAAGTGTGCATTCTGTAGGTGTGAGCGTGCATGCATATATTTAATCATATATTCTTTATTAATTCCAAAATTTCTTGATGCTTCCAGGTACCCTAAATTGTTTTGTATTAACCACCCGAGTAGACTTAGGAATTCTCAAGTTTTCTACCTGGTTTGTCCAATTAAAACAAAACCAAAGGCTTCTGGTTTCAGCTCAGAAAGCTAAAGCTTCAAAGTCATTACTTATTCTTATGACAAGAAACAGCTGATCAAACTAAAAATCAATTACTTTTATTGAACTAATAGAAGAACTAAAATGACAGGGCAAATCTCTGCACTGAGCAAAACATATATCCAATAAATGACTGATATGCAAAATATACAAAGAACTCTAAAATTCAATGATATAACAAACAGCTCAATTAAACAATAGGCAAAAGATCTGAATAGATACCTTATCAAAAATAATGTAGACGGCAAAATACTTATGAAAAGATACTAAAATCATATGTCATTAGGGAGTTACAAATTAAAATGAGATTGTGCTACAGACTTGTTAGAATGGTTAAAATTCAAAACCCTGGTAACACCAAACAGAGAAGGAATAGCTACACTTATACCATATAAAATAGATTTTAGGTCAAAAACTGTAAAAAGCACCCAAATACATAAAGCAAATATTTAATAAACTATAGAAATGGTAAATATACAATGTTAATTAAAAAAGATGAAACTAAGAAGAAAATTTAAAAATGTTTGAAGCAAATGAAAATGAAAACATAATACACAAAAATCTGTGGGATATAGCAAAAGCAGTACTAAGAAGAAAGTTTATAGCAATAAGTGCCTACATTAAAAGGTAAAACTATTTTAAATATACAGCCTCAATAAAATAGAAAAGCAAGAACAAACCAAGCCCAAAATTTGTAAAAGGACAATATAAGGACCAAGAAGAAATAAATAAAATTGAGGCTAAAAATTTTTTTAAAAAAGATCATCAAAACAAAAAGTTTTTTTAAAGATAAAATCAACAAACCTTTCACTAGACTAAGAAAAAAGAAGACCCCCAAAATAAAATCAGACAGAATAGAAATTACAACTGATACCATGGAAATTGAAAGGATTTTTAGAGACTACTATGGGCTACTATATACCAGCAAATTGGAAAACCTAGACAAAATCGATAAGCTCCTGGACACATAAAACCAACTAATATTGGACCATAAAGAAATAGAAAACCCAAACAGACCAATAATAATCAATGAGATTGAATCAGTAATAAAAAGTTTCTCAGTTGGGCACGGTGGCTCACGCCTGTAATCCCAGCACTTTGTGAAGTCGAGGAGGGTGGATCAGAAGGTCAGGAGTTCGAGATCAGCATGACCAATATGGTGAAACTCAGTCTCTACTGAAAATACAAAAATTAGCCTTGTGTGGTGGCTCGTGCCTGTATTCCCAGCTACTCCAGAGTCTGAGGCAGGAGAATTGCTTGAACCCGGGAGGCGGAGGTTGCAGTGAGCCGAGGTCGCACCGCTGCACTCTTGCCTGGCCGACAGAGCAAGACACCATCTCCAAAAAAAAAAAAAAAAAAAAAGGTTCTGAACAAAGAAAATTCCAAGGGTTGATGGACCCACTGAATCATCCTAAACTTTTAAAGAATAACTAACAGTAATTTTCTCAAATAACACCAAAAAATTACAGAAGAGAGAATTCTACAAACTCATTCTATGAGGCCAGGATTACGTTGACACCAAAGCCAGACAAGAACACAACAACAACAAAACTACAGGTTAATATCCATGATGAACATACATGCAAACATTCTCAACAAAATACTGGCAAATTGAACCCAACAGCACATGGAAAATATAAAGCACCATGATCAAGTGGAATTCATCCCAGGGATGCAAGGATGGATAAATATACACAACTCAATAAATGTCATACATCACATCAACAGAATAAAGGACAAAAAACATAGGATTATTTCAATAGATGCAGAAAAGCTGCATTTGATAAAATGCAACATTTATTCACAGTAAAAGACAGTCAACAAATTAGGTATAGAACAAATGTATCTCAAAATAATAAAAGCCATGTAGAGCAAACCCACAGAGAACATCATGGCAAATGAGGAAAAGTCGAAAGGTTTTCCTCAAGGATCTGGAAGAAGATAAGGATGCCTATTTGCACCATTCATTCAACAGAGCCCTGGAATTTCTAGCTAGAGCAGTCAGACAAGTAAAATAAATAAAAGACACCCGAATTGAAAAAGAGAAAGAATATTTTTTGGTTGAAGATGATATGATCTTATATTTAGAAAAACCTAAAGATCACCAAAACACTGTTAGAAGTGATAAACAAGTTCAGTAAATTTGCAAGATATAGGAACAATATTAAAAAATCAGTAGCATTTAAATATACAAATAGTGAACAACCTAAAACAGAAATCAAGAAATAAGTCCCACCGACAACAGTTACAAAAAATAAAAATAAACTTGTAAATAAATTTAACCTGAGAAGTGAAAGATATCTGCAATAAAAACCACAAAACTCTGATGAAAAACTTAATACTGTTCACAGATTGGAAAAATAATATTGTTAAAATGACCATAGCTTTCAAAGCAATCTATATGTTCAATGCAATCCCCATCAAAATGTCAATGGCATTCTTCCCAGAAATAGAAAAAAAATCCTAAAATTTGTATGGAACCACAAAAAGCCCCCAAAGCAATACCCAACATTGAGTATATACCCAAGGAAAAGAAAATTCGCATGTCAAAGAGATATCTGCACTCCCATTTATTGCAGCACTATTCTCAATAGCAACAGTATGGAATCAACCTAAGATCCACTGATAGATGAAGAAAATGTGGTGTATATACATAAAATGAAATAGAATTCAGCCACAGAACAATATCCTGTTATTTGTGGCAACATGGATGAGAATGAAGGATATTATGTTAAGTGAAATAAGCCGTGCTGGAAGACAAATACTCCATGTTCACACTTATATGTAGGAGCTAAAAAAGTTGATCTCATAGAAGTAGAGAGTAGAATGGTGGTTACCAGAGGCTGGAAAGAGTATAGGGGAGAGGGAAATATAAGAAAATTAGTTAATGGGTTCATCCTAAATGTATTCAGTTAGGATGAATACATTTTAGTGTTGTATAGCATAGTAGGATGAATATAATGAACAATAATTTATTGCATATTTCAAATTAGCAAAAATAGGAGATTTTGAATATCCCTGACACAAAGAAATAATAAATAGTTGAGGTGATGGGCTATGTGAATTACTCTAATTTGATCATTACACATTGTGTACATGTATCACAATGTCACATGTACCAGATAAAAATATACTGTTATTAGGTATCAGTTAAACATGTTAAAAAATGTAACGTGGTATCCTGGATAGGAACCTGTGACAAAAAAAAATTATTTAAAAACTGAATAAATTTAAATGAAGAATTAATTTAGTCAGTAAGTTACCAATATGGGTTCATTAATTATAACAAATATAATAATGTGGGGGAGAGTAAATATGAAAATTCTTTCTACTGTTTCCTTAATTGTAAGTCTAAAACTGAATTTATTCCCACGCTGGTACTTGATAATTGTGTATTATGTAGCACTACATTTAGTAACCTTTTAATTGTTTCTGAGCAGGTTAAATTGAAATACAAATAATGAGACAGAACTATTTTGATTATAAATAAAGATAATATATAGACATGCATTATATATTTAAATTGGTTAAAATAATTTGTAGTATTTTTAAAGTATTTAAAATTATTTGTCCATTTCCTTTACCTCTTTTGTTTTTAGCAATGATATCATACCTGAATTTTGTATTCAATTTTGGACTGATGACTATACAAGAGAATTAGCAAATTTGTGTTTGTCGTTTTTGGAGTGGATTGATGAGTCATCAAAGAACTATCATTTGAAGAAAGATGATGAAATTGATGATGCTGACATCATAGCTGTAAGTGAAAAAGGAAAATCACCAAACTCAGTGCATGATCTCTTAATTTCCTACACCACTTCAGCATTTTACAGAATTTTATAGTGAACAAAGGCAGATTAAAAGAAAAACTGGGAAAGAGAAAAGGAAACTAGCAAATGAATCTACTGTTGACTTAAAAGTACACTCCTCTATATTTGAAAATAATATTAAGACAAAGAATAAGCTATAGGAAAAATAACTTGAAAGCATGCAAAATTTATGTAGAATGGCATGATTTAAAAGGCATTCTGAAATTCATACCTCTGTAGAAGATGCAGAAAGGGTGAAATGCCTTTGGACAAATAAGTGATAAAGAGAAAGGGAAGAAAAGGAAAAAACTGGATTATTGCAAAAGAAAAAGAACTACAAATTAGAAGATTCTCAACCTATTTTCTCACCACTAAAACAAACAAGGACAAAAATAAACAAACAACTCTAAAACACCTGAGCTTTGTTTTACTGTCAGAAGAATACGCCATTGTTACAGGATCTTTGGAGTGTCACTTTTCTGGCTGGAAACCTCTGTGGCCAGTGGCACCTTTGCCCAAATTCTTATGCTGTGTCCAGGAAGAATGAGGTATGCAGACAAGTGGAAGGTGAACAAGATGAAGAGTAGCTTTATTGAGTGTTAAAACAGCTCAGAGGAGACCCACACTGAGTACCTCCTCTGTGTAGGCAAGTTGTCCAGTTAAGTGTTCAGCTCTCAGCAGAAATGAGGCCCCGGAAGAGGATGGCTCCTTCTGCTGGCAGGTCATTCCATTGTCTCTGCAGCTCTCAGCAGAGAGGGTAGCTCTTCTCTGCAGCCAGTCATCTGGTCATCTCCAGTGATCAGCAGAGAAGGTAGCTCCTCTCTGCAGCCGGTCATCCCCTCTCTCCATCCTCTGACTGCTCTGGCTGAGCCTGGGGCTTTTACGGACCTCAAAGGGGAGCAAGTGTTTGCCAATTGGTCCATGGGCAGCCATGGATGGGCCCAGAAAAGGCACCACAAGTCCCCACTTCATTCGTGGGACCAGAAGCCCAGCCCCCAGCCTTCAGGCCCTTCCTGGCCTTAAGGTGGGGCCTTACTGGGGACCTGCCCGCTTCTGTCCAGGAGCCTGTCTGCCTCCTGCTGCCGTTCATAGCACCTGGGCTTGGCCAGACTTCGAGATCTAAGTGAGTGCCAAAAGCAGGGAGAAGCCAGGCAGTGGAAGCAGGCACTACTGAGCCTGAAAGGGTTAGGGGCCTTCCCAGTCCCCCAAGAGTGCAGGGATGCCTCAGCCTGCAGAGGTGGTTTGGGCAGCTGCAGCTGTGCTCAGGAAGGCAGGTCTCCTGCCTGCTCAGTGGAGCAGGGGCCTGGATATGCAGCTGTGATTGGGTGGCTCCATGGAGCTGGTAGCCATGGCCATGCCTTCTTTTTGCAGCTGGCATGATGGCAGTAGCATGCCATCTGGAGTGACTGCTGCCATCACCATAAACAAGAAACCTTTAAAACCCACAAGTAATATAAAAATGAACACAAAATTTAACAACTCCATAGAGGTCTAGTGGGGAAAGATTGTGGAAATCAAATAGCACACATAGCCATGGAGGAAAATCCATTTCCTTCAAAATAAACTATGAAAGCAGAACACGTCTGTAACCAAAGATGACTCATTACCTCACATAAGCATTTGAGATATGACTAACCACTATTATTCCAAAATACAAAATCTAATAACACAATAGACAAAAAATGAAAACAGAGAAATAAAAGTGAATTGATTAAACATGAGAGAAATAAAACAAAATATTTAAAAATATATCAAAATGAAGAATAAATTTCCAGAAGCCAAAGGGAGAATAGGCTCAAATAAAAAATTGATAAAGAACACTGAGAAAAGACAAGAGAACACCCAAGAAAATAAAAATCATGTAAAAATGCATATAGAAGGGATCAGAGAGAAAATAATAGAAATAGAGGACAGTCAAAAATGAATAATATTCATCATTTTGAATCCCTAAACAAAACAAAACTGTAACATAGAAAATAGAAAAGTACTGAAATTTACAGATTGAAAGGTGTTGGTAGATACCTGAGAAGATTAACCTAGAATAATGAACTCTGAATTTAAAGGCAAAGATAAAATCTTCTAAGCCTCCAGGCAAAAACATCAAATAATGTATAATTTAAAAACATTTCAATAATTATTCTATCTTTGTTGTTCTTGTTTTAATGCGTTTTTAACTCATTTTTTAAGTCAAACCAGTCATTTTCTATATGTGTTAATATTTCTCAAAATACAAGATTTTGATTCATTAATTAGATCTTTACCATTTGCCTCAATAATTTCTGCTTCTATCTTTATTATATTCTTTTGTGTGTGTGTGTCTCTGTGTGTGCTGGGGGGGCTGTTTTGTTACTCTTTTTAATCATTTATTGAGATGAAAATGAATTTCATTTATCTTCCTCTTACACAGTAACATTTTTGTATTTTATTTTCTGATTGCTGCTTTTAATGTATAGATTTTTATTTTTTATGGTTGCGATTTTTTAAAAATTTGGAATTTTAGTTTCTATTTCCCATTTCACAGAAGAGTTATTTAGCTGAAATTTTTATAATTTCCAGGAGAAAGGCATTATTGGGCATAAAATTGTGAGTTAGCTCCACGTTTGATTCATATACTCACTACAGATAATTGCAACTACAACTGTGTCTTTTCAGCTTTAATCAACCTATTATATAGGAACACTATTGGTGTGGTCGTAAGACAGGGTGAGGGGCATTATATAATTAGTCCTCCAGGTAAATCTCAGAGCTCTAATAGTTCTATGTCTCAAGGCTATGACTTTCACCATTGATTTTCCCATGGCATAACTTCTTTTTTTTTTTTTTTTTTTTTTTTTGAGACGGAGTCTCGCCGTCGCCATGGCATAACTTCTTTGTCCATTGGTCCCACTCCCTTCTTTGGCTGTGGTGTTCCCAATCTATTTCCTTGAAGCCCTACTCCTTATCAACTGTTTTTTTTAGATCCCCCATTTAGTGAGGCAGAAAAGCTTGAAAGGGCTGGAATGGAAAGACGGCCCCTCTTCAGCTAGGATAAGGCTCTATTAAAGTCTTTTACCCTGGATATTTGATATTCGGTTATTTGGTAGTGATCTACATTTAGCTTTCAACAATTTATCAAAATTGCCATATAAGTAATTTTACCAGTTTATGACTCCAATCTGCTCCCTGTAGCAGATCTTGGCTGAACAAGCTTGCCTTTGCAGAGCTTGAGGTTGTGATTTGCCTGTAATCTCAACTAGTTTATAGGTCCAAGAAAAGTCATTGATTTTCAGTTTGTCCAGGTGTTTTCATTGTTGAAAGGATAGAAATAATGCCTTCTAAGCTATTTACACGTCAGAGTTGAGCTCACTCCTCCCCTCACTCAGATGCTCCAGGATCTCTGTCCTTTTTTATCTTTCGAGTTTTCCAAACATATCTTACCTTATTCCTCTGAACTTGTTCCCTCTGCTATATCAGAGATTTCAAAACTACATTATTTTTCTATGTTTAATACTTTTAGTTAAGGTTAGACTTTATAATTATTATTATTTTTTCTTTTTGAGACAGAGCCCTGCTCTGTTGCCCAGGATGGAGTGCAGTGGTGCGATCTTGGCTTACTGCAACCTCTGCTTCCCAGGTTCAAGCAATTCTCCTGCTTCAGCTTCCCGAGTAGCTGGGATTACAGGCATGCGCCACCATGTCCAGCTAATTTTTGTATTATTAATAGAAACAGAGTTTCGCCATTTTGGCCAGGCTGGTCTCAAACTCCTGATCTCAGGTGATCTGCCCGCCTCAGCCTCCCAAAGTGCTAGGATTACAGGCAAGAGCCACCATGGCTGGCTGACGTTTTAATTTTTTTTTTTTTTTTGAAATGGTCTTGCTCTGTCACGAAGGCTAGATTGCAATGGCACAATCATAGCTCATCTCAGCCTGCCAAGTAGCTAGGGCTACAGTTGTACATCTCCATGACTGGCTAATTTTGTTTTTCTTTCTAATTTTTTCTTTTGTAGAGATGAGGGTCTTGCTATGTTAACCAGGCTAATTTGGAACTCCTGGCCTCAAGTGTTCCTCCTGCCTTGGCCTCCCAAAGTGTTGGAATTAAAGGCATAAACCACTATATCTAGTGGTTTAGAGTATATTTTGAGTTTGGGAAATAAAAATATAAACATATTTACTGTTAAAGTTTTATTATGTATTCTTTGCTGAGAAGCCAACCATTACAACTGTAATAAACTACTACAGCCCACAAAATCTGAAGTAAGCAGCAAGAAATACTGAAGAACACCTTAAAAATTTCAATAACTATGTTGAAGGTTTCAGGCAACAAATTTTGATATGTGCACACAATTTGGTCAAAATCACACTGCAAAGCTTGCAGTATTAAGACAGCTCCAGGCCATTTGTAGACAAACCTTAATTTCTCTTTTCTGTCTTACTCTATTCACTGTTTCATTACTTAGAAACTATATCTGAAAAGTTCTAGCTCATCGGGCAAATGTGTAAATGTGTGTGTGTCTGTGTGATGCTTTTTTATTTAAAATAATTATGCTAGAAAAAAAGTATTATTTTATGACTAGCTTTATAAAACATACTAACACTGAATAAGTTTTGCTAATTTGAGGAACATTTAATTATTATTTTATATGGTGCAGTTTCAAATGAGATGCAGTAGCTCATTGAGAATGCTACTATGGATAAAATTTATAAATTGACAGGGAAAATTTTAACAAGTGTACAGATGTCAACACTTTCTTTTTAACTGTTAAGTCTTTGTATGCCATGTACTTTCTGTCTTATATTCCAATGTAATAAAAAGGATTTTATTAAAATATTCACTAGAGTGAAGTAAAATTTAAATTATTTGACATGGACCATCTGAATAATTGCTTTAGTGTTTTGGTCCATCTTGATACTGGAAAAACTAGCCAGCCTAATTGTTATTTGTTAATAAACTTTCTTAAAAATTCTTGATTTTTTCTCAATATGGCATAAATAAAATAAATGCTTGTTGAACTGTCAAATGTCAGGATTTAGTTCCTGAGAAACTTAGGGAAAATGTAGGTTAAAATGTCATAATGTCAACTTTGCATGTTCTGATAAGTTCCTTCTTCATTCTTTGTTGATGGGTCACAAATCAGATTTGAGGCTAAAACTGTTGTTTCTACTGTGTTTATTCATTTAAAAATAGATCCATGTATATTGCACTGAGTCCATTTATCTTTGTCTCACTCCAAAAATGGGTAAGATACATGAAGAAACAGTTTAAACTGACCTCAAACATAATAGAGTTCTGATCATTGTTCATAATAAGAGAAATGCAAGTTAAAACCACTTCAGATAAAATTTCTTAACCATCAGAGAAAAATCCAAAAGTTAAACAAAATACTCCAGGGTCATTTTTGGAAGTTGATACGGTACTAATTAATTATTTTGATAACATTTAAATCAAAGGAAATAATGATATATCTTGCTTTTCATTTTTCCCCTTATTTTTAACCAGCTTTATTGAGGTGAAGTTGAAACTAATCTGCACACATGTAATATGTAGAATTAGTTAACTTCACCATCGAGACAATGAAGATATTCACAGCCTTCAACAGATTTGGATGCCCCTTGGTAATCCCTTCTATCTGTCCATGTTCTCCAACCTCCCCAAATTCCAGATAAACAATTATCTACTTTCTATGACTATGGATTAGTTTGCTTTGATGTTTGTATCAAAATAGAAACAAAGGTATTGATCACTGGTTACATTCACTGTTTTTTGTTTGTTTGTTTTGTTTTGTTTTTGAGACAGAGTATCACTGTCACCTAGGCTGGAGTGCAGTGGCAAGATCATATCTCACTGCAACCTGGAACTCCTAGACTCAAGTGGTCCTCCTGCCTCAGCCTCTGGAGTTACCAGGACTACAGGAATGTGCCACCATGTCCAGCTAATTTATTATTATTTGTTTAACGATGGAGTCTCACTATAGTGCCCAAGCTCTTCTAATACTCCTGGGAGCAAATAATCCTCTTGTCCTGGCATTCCAAAACTCTAGGACCACAGGCATAAACCACCACACATGGCCATTTGTTTTTAAAGATGAAAGTAATTAGAGTAGTGGTTTTTAAAGTCTGCTTCCTGTACCAACAGCATAAGCACCACTTGGGAACTTGCTGTCAATACAGATTCTTGAGACTCACACCAAAGTTACTGAATTAGAAATTCTGCTATCGTCTGGGCTGATCTAGATTAGAAATATCTATCAATACCAATTCCATTCAGATTATTTTTAAAGTGGTAGGTATTGCATATTTAATCTTGTTTTTTCTTATTTGAATTACATTTTAAGCTAACAATGAAAGAGAAGTTAATCATTATATAAATATTTTAACCATCAAATAAAGAATGATAGGATTAGAATTTCATAATTTTGCAACCCATGATGAAACACATGTAATAAGCAATGGTCATCAATTTAGCAAGGAAATGTTAAGACCAAAAAGCGAGATAAATAAAGATCCTGGCTCTCTTGTAAAATAGAAAACAACATGTATAAAGTATTCAACAATATCCAGAATTAGATATATTACTTACATATACTTATAAGTGCAGAATAAACTACCCCAAAACTTATTGGCTTTAAATGACCATAATCAATGATTAGGTCTCACGAATCTAAGAGTTATGTCAGACAGGGCACTGCACACACTCTTTGTTTCTGCTCCACACAGCTGGGTCTTCAGGAGGAAGATTTGAAGGACAGGGCTGAAATTATCTGAAGGCTTATTTATTCACATGTCTAGTGGCTGATATTGGTTGTCAGCTGAGGCTCTAGGTGGGCTGTCAACCAAAATATCTACATGCTGGCATTCCCATGTGTCTTGTCCTCCACCAAACATGATGATGGTGGTTGGGTTCCAACATCAACATTTGGGGAAAAAGAGCAAGAGAGTCAGGTCAAAATGGTATCTTTTTTGAGCTAGTCATGGACATTGCATAGCATCACATTTACTATACTGCATTATTCAGAACAGTCACAACCCTTGCCCAAATTTAATGGGAGAAACAAACTACACCTCACAGTGAGATTGCAAAACATTGTAAAATGGGTGTGCTCAATGGCATAAACATACAGGTGTGGCCAGTTTGGGAACATCTAATTTACTTAAATGACAAAACTCTAATAGGAGAAATGAGATTTTCCAATCCCTTCCAAAAATAAATTTGAAGAAAAAAATAAGAGATGGAAGGGAAACTACCAAATCGAGGATAACTTAAGAGGTGTATCAATTAATTGTGATCTATAGACCATCTTGGAATTTTTATTAAAACAAGCTGCATCAAAAGTTGGAGAAAATTGGGGTAATTTGAACAAAGGCAGAATATTTGGCGATGTTAAAAAATTGTTATTTTTGTTTAGTAATAGTGTTATGATTTTTTTTATTTTTGAGAGTCTATAACTTAGAGTTACATACTAGATTATAAATGAATAACATAATTTGTGTTCTGCAATTTGATTGATGATAATCAGTGACCGAAAGAATGTGGGTGTATCAATGTGATTAAGTTAGATCACAATTTAATAATTGTTAATTTCTGAATTGGGTTAATGGGTGCCTAAGAATACAATATACTGTTAATATTCTATATACTATACTATTAGATATTACTCATATAAATATAATATATGGTATGTACTTTTGTCTACATGTTAGAAAGGTTCCATTATAAAAATTTAATGAGCAAGATAAAGTCTAGGAATAGTTTGAGAGAATTTTATTACCTTCCTACCTTGAAAACTTTATGAATCCTTAAATATTAACCAGAATTAAAGATCAGACAAGTGGCAATTGCTTTCAGAAGTCTGATCATCATTCAGTGTTTATGATCCTGAATAAAAAAATTTCTGAGATGAAGGTGATGTCAGTATCAATCACGATATATTTGTGGTTGTAAGTTTTCTGGTTTTGTTGTAAAATGGTAATGGTATAAGAAGCCTCTTGGCTTGATTGGAGAAAATAAAATGTAAAATGTTTTACATATCAAGCCATTGATTTCTTTTTTTAAAAAAGCGTGCCTAATGAATATCTGCACTATGCTATGCGTGTGGGTTTTCATTACTATAAGAGTGTAGTGTAATTTGACTGGGTGCAGTGGCTCATGCCTGTAATCCTATCACTTTGGGAGGCTGAGGCGAGCGGATCACTTCAGGTCAGGAGTTCCAGACCAACCTGGCCAACATGGTGAAACCCCATCTCTACTAATAATACAAAGATTAGCCAGGTGTGGTGGTGGGTGCCTGTACTCCCAGCTACTCAGGAGGCTGAAGCAGGAGAATCGCTTCAACCCGGGAGGCAGAGGTTTCAGTAAGTCAAGATCTTGCCAATGCACTCCAGCCTGGGTGACAGAATGAGACTATGTCTCAAAAAACAAACAACAGAGTGTACTGTAATTTATTTCTATTTCTTCTACACACACATACACAGAAAATCAGTGACTATGATGATCCCACCATGTCCATGGTTTCAATTTATTTCCATCATTTCAGTTAACCTCCATCAACCATGGCCCAAAAATATTAAATGAAAAATTCCAGAAATAAACAATTCATAAGTTTTAAATTGTACAAAGTTCACAATAGTACGAAGAAATCTCCTGCAGTGCCACTCTGTCCTGCTGAGATGTGAATCTTTCCTTTGTACAGTGTATCTGGGCTCTATGTACTGCTACCTGCCTCTTAGTCACTTAGTAGCCATCTCAGTGATCAGAGATGATGATCAAATTGAGTGTCATGATCTCACAGTACTTGTTTTCAGTGACCCTTCCTTATTTTTTAACTGTATATATATATATATATATATATATATATAAAGAGATGGTGTTTTTGGCATGTTGCCCAGGCTAGTCTCAAACTCCTAGGCTCAAGCAATCCTCTTGCCTCAGCCTCCAGAGTAGCTGGGATTACAGGCGCATGCCACTAGGCCCCAGATAAGTAACCCTTACTTAACAATGGTCCCAAAGCACAAGAGTAGTAATGCTGGCAATTCAGATATGCTAAAGAGAAGCTATTAAGTGCTTCTTTTGTTATAGGACCAACAGATTTCTAAGTCTGCTGCATAGTAACAGTCCAATTCCATGGAGATAGCAGGATTTGCGGCAGATTAATGATTGTAGGGGACCTTCAAATCTATCTCCCTGAGGTATTCTGGGCTGGAGTTGTTAAGAGGGTCAAAGAGAGTGAGAGGCTGGAAAATTGGGTTCGTTGATTGGTTGGGGCAAGGGGGATGAAGTCATCTAGATGTGGACACTGCATTATTTGTTGAGTCAACTCCTCATGGGATCCTTATGATCAGCGAGAGCTGAGTGCATCACTGGGGAAGCATAATAATAGTTAGGAGTATATGTCTGGCTTGATCACCGCCATGTGCAATGTGCCTAGCAGCGTACCAAGCCATAGCAGTCATCCACATTTTATGATTGGAGGCATTTCTGAATATAGTGAATAAATTTCTGAATATAGTGTCATCATTGTTTAAAGCATTTGCTGACAAGTCATTCTTATTAATGTATAGCTTTTTCTGGAGGTAATTACAGTCCTCATTTTAAAAGGGATAAGAATATAACCTTCCACCTGCCCAAAAATATTACTCCAGTAGCCTTCCATAGTTGTCAAACTTCAAGTCTATAACTGATAAATTTCCTTTTTAGTTGACTTTTTTTCTCTAGATGACCTTTTATCAAATTTATTAAAAAATCCAATATGGGAATTGACATAGAGATTATAAAAAGTGTTTTTAATACTAGTTATTATTTTGGACAATAGAAAGCAGACTCTTAAGAATGTTAATTCTGTAAACAAACATATGCATATCGAGCTCCAGAATTTTAAGAGTAGAGGGATCTAGAGATAATAAAAGTAGAGTATGAGATGCATTTCTGGGTGGAAAATCACAAATAGGGAATGAGAGGTGGGAAAATGTATAGCTGCAATCTTGGGGATGTAACTGAGAGGGTAGAATAAATGCTACAGGAAAGTGTGTATAATGATGATGATGATGATGATGTTCTATACTTCATAAATTTGACTGAGGCTGAACTTGAAACAAAAATAAAGTTAATTGATGCCAGGAAGTTCTCTGAAAATTTTTGTTCATTTGTTTAATGTTATAAACCATACCAAAAATCACTAGGAAAAATGAAGTTAAGTATGAAGTATTATCATTAATCATATCTAAACATTGTCATTATTCACTGTATGTTGATTTGCTAAACTTTCTTTTACCCTTGGTTGCTTTGGGAGTTCTCTTCCTCACTTAATCCAAGATAAGATAATTGTGTAACAATGGAAAAGGAAAGCTATTCAAGATTGACGAAAGAGGATTCCATCTTGCCAGTGCCCCTTATCCATGATATGTCCTTGAAAAATCCTTTAATATATTTGAATCATGGATATGATATTATAAATAGAACACTTTATTGCATGGGATTATTTGAAATAATGCAAGTTTAATTGAAAACATGCTTTATACATTATAAAACATTATACAAACACACACACAAACACACAAACTGGTAGTATTATCATTGACCATTTTTACACTTGGTATGCTTAATTCAGATTAGATATTTGTTTATATTAATTTTCCAAAATACACATCACATTATAATCTTCTACTCCTTTCAATTATATAGCGATATTTTTGTCATTCTCAAATTCAAAAGGCAAAATTTTCTCCAAGTCGGTTGGAAACTTTGTTCAAGCCCACTTACAGAATAAGTAACCCATTTCCACTGGAATGCATGCTCACTAGGTTAGATCAAAATCAGATGCCTTGACTTCCTGACCGTTAACATACATACAACTCTGTGTTTAAAACAAAAAACAAAAAAAATGTGAACAATCATACCATTAAACTCATAAACCTAAAAATAATAAAAGCAGATTAAAAAAAAAACACAATGGCCAGTTGATAGAAGTTTCCCTAAATACAGAGAAAGTCTAAGAATGACTACCTTGGGGAACACCAGTACAAAGAGAAAACTCACCAGCAGGAAGCAGAAGAACCCAGGGAGCAAAAATTTCGACAGATAAAATACTTTATATACTGGACTTTATTGAGTGATTTGTCTATCTTTCCGATCTTAGCTCTATTAAATGCATGCCCTGGGCACATTTACTAGTTAAAACAAACACAAAAACAAAAATCAGACATTTCCAACTGTCTCTGCCCCTCTTTCCAGTCCCTACTGTGCTTCAGCTAATGTAAAAATGTTAGGGTATATAATTTTGCTATGAAATAGTTAGTAAAATGGCATAGATTCATTTTAATGAGATCTTTAAA